>NC_083581.1:46974199-47029199 GCF_027579695.1 Neoarius graeffei
TTGTTTGCTTGGTGTCACTATTATTATTAAAAGTATCTTCTGCGCTTACATTCGTCTCCAGTCCATCCCTGACAGTAACCAGACTCACAATACACTCCGACCACTGTTTAGTCTCGTCGACTGGGTTTACGGGTAAACAAAACACGGGACTGAACAACTTCATAAAAACATGTAAAATGCTAATTTTCCCGTCATTATTTCACATGTATCTGACCTGATGGTGTCCATAGCAATCTCCTCTCCTTCAGGTGGGGATGAGAGAGGAGCTAAGCGCATCACCTCAGAAAGATTCCACAGTGGCCCCTTGAGGTAGCGCCGCTCAATATTCCTCTCCAGGTTGGTAAGGCGCATAATGGCCAGATCCAGGGGGTTTGTGGGTATACGCAAGAGGTCCCACCACTCTTTTTTGCTCTTCACTATCCAGTCTTCTCTGGGGTCCACGTCATGTTCATAATATTGCAGGTCTTCCCTGGTAGAGTCGGGCTCTGGAGCAGTGAAAAGCTGAACAAGGTTTTTTTTTTTTTTAAAAAAAAAGGAAGATAGAGAAAACAGGAATAGCAAACAACAGATTAAGCTAAGGAATGTGTAAAGCATCTTAGGTGGTGTTTACATTAGACCGTATCAGCGGATCATCAGATTAACGTTTTTAAAATGATTCGCGTGCACACAGCAACGCCAATACACGGATATGCTCGGCTCCGCAGGCATCCTGCTCTCCAACTCACTCCGCCCTGAACAGCGAGTGCCCTCTGGAGGGTGCGTACTCCGGCCCTGCGCAGCTCACAGACCGCGCGAGTGAAGCGCACGAGCAGTGATTCGGGACAAATAGCAGGAAGTGAAAGTCCGCGCCGTTTTTCAGCAGTCGCGTCACATGACCAACGCGGCATGACCAACACCAGCGAATCAGGAAGGTGGATGTCACAGTGACGTTGTCCAATGACGACGTCAGCTAGAGCTCAGCACAGCGTTTCCTCGTTCCTCAATGTTTACACAGCACCGGATCAGATACGTAATGGGTTGAATACGTGGGCCCTGGCGGATTCAAGTTGTTCCGCCTGTGGAGTCGTTTCCCGGCGTTTTAATGTGAACGGACAGTGCATCCGCGACGAAAACGAGACGGATACGGTCTAATGTAAACACCACCTTAGCCAACTTAAACTACCTACAATGTTTATTAATGACTGACAATATATTTTGTTACACAATGAAGAGATCCATATAATAAAATAAATAACTAAATGAAGAATTTACGGAGATATTAAGGATACGTTCCTCCCGTCCAAGTACTTTAGAACCGGGACAATCGGAGATGGGCTCAATCAACATGAAACACTGGTTAGTTTTTCCTGGGCATCTCGAAATATTTTACAGCATTTCTGTGGCATCTTTATAACTGCTAAGGCAGTATATCTGTCAGTGTTTAAACTGTAACATCGCTGGACTTCAATGTCTCCATACCTGAAATCCTGCAAACGATGATTCACTGGCACGGTCAGTATCGCCGAGTCCAAACAAGGGACTGATTTTTGAATATCAAGTGTGGACATTACAATGCGATGACTAATCTAAGAGGCGAAAAGCACACAGCTCCTAATACTGCTCAGTATCAGCGACCCAGTATACCAAGAGTATGTTGATTTAAATGATGCCGATCAAATGGGGGTGGAAATAATCTACAGTCCACAAACTTTTAAATCTGACTCACCAGGAGCCCTGGAGGGAAAATGCTGTCTAGCAGCAGCAAGAACGAAAGCTCAAATTAACGTTCAATAGGTTCTCTCTGGCTTTTTACTCACACCCTTCCCCCCCCTCACCTTAAGCTGCAGATCAGCTCCCACCACCCTGTGCTCCAGATCCTCCACCATCTGCAGGATGCTAATATCAATCTGCATGGCACTCTTCTGCCCTACCCATGGCTGCTTCATCGCCTCCAGCAAGGGTCCATCATCCTCCACTTTCAGTTGAAACATGGGATCTGATATACACAAAAGTAAAAACAAATAAAAAGGGAAAAAAAGTAGGAATGTGAATGGAGAAAAACAACTCCAACTTAAAAAAAAATTTCAAAGTATGGACCATCAATAGTGCAATGCGTTTAATTATGACTGTTCACACTGCAAGGCTTATTGGTTAATTTTTCCATGAGAGTTCCAACTTTCCACAGTAAATCAATACATAATACATGAATTTTGAACAAAATTAGCAAGAAAACCCATTCTTACTATAAATTCTCTCATCTCATTATCTCTAGCCGCTTTATCCTTCTACAGGGTCGCAGGCAAGCTGGAGCCTATCCCAGCTGACTACGGGCGAAAGGCGGGGTACACCCTGGACAAGTCGCCAGGTCATCACAGGGCTGACACATAGACACAGACAACCATTCACACCTACGGTCAATTTAGAGTCACCAGTTAACCTAACCTGCATGTCTTTGGACTGTGGGGGAAACCGGAGCACCCGGAGGAAACCCACGCGGACACGGGGAGAACATGCAAACTCCACACAGAAAGACCCTCGCCGGCCACGGGGCTCGAACCCAGGACCTTCTTGCTGTGAGGTGACAGCGCTAACCACTACACCACCGTGCCGCCCCACTATAAATTATGAATCCAAAAAATATATATATCCTGGTTCGGAGAACTTCATACACCCACCCACACACAACAACAATAACGTGTCGGACACTTAATTGTGTTGGCGTTAGAATGCACGGTTCCTGCTGGCACTCGTCGTTGATGAATATAATCCATCAGTGATGAAGAGAAAATTACTAGCAGTTGTCACAGTGATGAATGTAGCTGTCGTATTTATTGTAAGTCATCTTTTCCAGAAATCCCTCCACAAATCCTTCCGTTTGCCGAAATTTAACCCCAGTGAAGAGAGGACAGGAAGCCAGAGTGTAAACAGTGAACACGTGCTGGTGACCAATAAAAATCAATTACACAATGACCACATGAGCGCCAAACTTTTGGCCAAATCGCAGTGTGTCTTAAAGTGCATATGACGGGTAAATTCAGGAGCAAGATCAATGCAATTCTCCTATTTTATATTAAACTTTGGTCAAGTATCTGTCTCATTCTGCATTCTCTGCAATTTTTTTACCTTGCGCAATACCAGAAAAATTCAGTTGAAATCGAGCCATTTGAGGCAAATTGGTCCGCCTCTGAAAAAACTTGGCATTTGGATTTCCCGGCAAACACTGATTTTCGTGACGTCGCGTACGGGACGCCTCCCTCTGAATCCTACGTCAGCGCTGGTTTGTTTATGAGAAAACGACCTGGTGGCTTTCTGCAAATTTCAAGGTTATCGCGTAATTATTAAAATGGTTAACAGATGTATTGTAGGAGGGTGTAGCAACACCAATCTTGATGGGATTAGTACTCATCGTTTTCCAAATGAGAGAGAAATGGGAGCGCTTGGTCTACACAGGCTGTGCACTGAAACCGTGCAAAGCTCGTGCAGCCTGCTGGCGCTTCCGCAGGTAACGTCACGATTCTGGCTCCAGACTCCCTTGGGATTTTTCCAGATGCGTTTTGTTTCATTTTTTTCTGCTGTAGACAGATGGCCTTGTGCAAAATTACCCTTCTGGATGAGTGTGTAAAGGGACATACTTTCATATATAAAAAAATCCGAAATTGGTCCAGAATATGCCCTTTAATCGGCCTGGTGTGGTGGTGTAATTATCTCTGCGTGAACCAAACAATGGCGCAGTCTAAACTGGTGAAGTTTTTTGGGTGGGCTTCTTCAAGCACTGAAGATGACTTAAGGGCCGAAATAGCCACGGGGGAGGCACACTCAGAGCCCTGACCGTCCCCGAGCACATTGGACAGTGTCAGTAATACAGGGCTCGGTGTAATTTAAAATAAATACACACACAAACAAACAAACCCCCACCAAAGTGAAAGTGCAGCAGGCAAGCATCAGATTGGCTCTATGTTTCGGGGGGCATGGCGTGTTGAGTCCCTGCGGTGGACGTATGATGAGAAACGCCGTCTCATTCTGTATTCGGTTTGTAAATTGACAGTAAATTCAGATTCCTTTCAGCTTCCTTCACTGTTGGTTGGTCCAAGACTCTTCTCAACTCTGTTCAATTGTAAATCAAGTTGTGTGTTGAAGTAAACGGTAAAGTGAGTCCCAATATCTCTTCTGAATAATTCCCTGATGAAATATCCTTAAGTCAGCTCAAACTAAAGTTGTTTATTTTAGCTTGGTGGTGTACAGGGCGCCCAAAATCAAGTCTCTCTTATTAGAGGCTGGAGTGGAGCCCAAATTTTATATGTAATGGAGAGGCCTAGCTGTATCTGTACAAATACTTCAATTGTGCTTGTTTGGTTGGTATAAACCTGTATTAAAGGGGCACTGAAGTCATTTTTAAACTTGTTTTATTTCCTAATTAACGTGTTATTCAATTACGTTTTCAGTTTTAGTAACCTTATATCGTGACTCATATTGGCAACTAATTGCAATTAAATATTATACTTATCGGCCTATTCGTTTTTTAGCCATGTCGAATTTAGTTCGTTTGGTCCACGGCAGGCGTCGCTTATCCGCGTGATCTTCACGAGACTTGTGCGTGTCAGCCAGGTGTCAGTGCCGCCATTTTGAAAACTGTTTTCCAAAAGAAATATTGCACAAAAACGAGTTTAAATGACGATTACTGCCTACTTTCTTCAAACTTTCCCGACTGCTATCAAAAACAAAACTTCCGGCTTGATTACGTCAGCATTCGAAAGAAAGAGCGCGCGCGCGTCTTTTGACGACCTGTGTCCGAAATCACTCCCTACTCACTATATACGCTACAAAAAATTGAAAACTGAATTTGAGGACAAAATTACTTTATATTAGTGAAATAATCTTGCTGCATGGACAGATATTTTTACTTGATAAGACATCTTAGAATAAGTCGGTTGCAATCTAGAACTAGGTTTAATAATCTCAGAATTGGTGTCATATTCTTCTCATAGGAAATGCTTAACTATTTTCAAGATATTTTCACTGGCTAAGATATCATTTTTTGCAGTGTAGGGCACTATATAGTGGGGACGCCATTTTGTAGTGCTGTCCGCGCTGAAAGAAATCAAATTAAAAGTCTCAAATCTGATTTAATAAAAGGCAGCAGCAAAGAAGAAAGTATTCAGCCTTGATAAAAAAAAAAAAAAAACTGAACGATGCAGGTACAACCCCGATTCCAAAAAAGTTGGGACAAAGTACAAATTGTAAATAAAAACGGAATGCAATAATTTACAAATCTCAAAAACTGATATTGTATTCACAATAGAACATAGACAACATATCAAATGTTGAAAGTGAGACATTTTGAAATTTCATGCCAAATATTGGCTCATTTGAAATTTCATGACAGCAACACATCTCAAAAAAGTTGGGACAGGGGCAATAAGAGGCTGGAAAAGTTAAAAGGTACAAAAAAGGAACAGCTGGAGGACCAAATTGCAACTCATTAGGTCAACTGGCAATAGGTCATTAACATGACTGGGTATAAAAAGTATGACTGGCTCTCAGAAGTAAAGATGGGAAGAGGATCACCAATCCCCTTAATTCTGCGCCGACAAATAGTGGAGCAATATCAGAAAGGAGTTCGACAGTGTAAAATTGCAAAGAGTTTGAACATATCATCATCTACAGTGCCTAATATCATCAAAAGATTCAGAGAATCTGGAAGAATCTCTGTGCGTAAGGGTCAAGGCCGGAAAACCATACTGGGTGCCCGTGATCTTCGGGCCCTTAGACGGCACTGCATCACATACAGGCATGCTTCTGTATTGGAAATCACAAAATGGGCTCAGGAATATTTCCAGAGAACATTATCTGTGAACACAATTCACCGTGCCATCCACCGTTGCCAGCTAAAACTCTATAGTTCAAAGAAGAAGCCGTATCTAAACATGATCCAGAAGCGCAGACGTCTTCTCTGGGCCAAGGCTCATTTAAAATGGACTGTGGCAAAGTGGAAAACTGTTCTGTGGTCAGACGAATCAAAATTTGAAGTTCTTTATGGAAATCAGGGACGCCGTGTCATTCGGACTAAAGAGGAGAAGGACGACCCAAGTTGTTATCAGCGCTCAGTTCAGAAGCCTGCATCTCTGATGGTATGGGGTTGCATTAGTGCGTGCGGCATGGGCAGCTTACACATCTGGAAAGACACCATCAATGCTGAAAGGTATATCCAGGTTCTAGAGCAACATATGCTCCCATCCAGACGACGTCTCTTTCAGGGAAGACCTTGCATTTTCCAACATGACAATGCCAAACCACATACTGCATCAATTACAGCATCATGGCTGCGTAGAAGAAGGGTCCGGGTACTGAACTGGCCAGCCTGCAGTCCAGATCTTTCACCCATAGAAAACATTTGGCGCATCATAAAACGGAAGATATGACAAAAAAGACCTAAGACAGTTGAGCAACTAGAATCCCACAGACAAGAATGGGTTAACATTCCTATCCCTAAACTTGAGCAACTTGTCTCCTCAGTCCCCAGACGTTTACAGACTGTTGTAAAGAGAAAAGGGGATGTCTCACAGTGGGAAACATGGCCTTGTCCCAACTTTTTTGAGATGTGTTGTTGTCATGAAATTTAAAATCACCTAATTTTTCTCTTTAAATGATACATTTTCTCAGTTTAAACATTTGACGTGTCATCTATGTTCTATTCTGAATAAAATATGGAATTTTGAAACTTCCACATCATTGCATTCCGTTTTTACTTACAATTTGTACTTTGTCCCAACTTTTTTGGAATCGGGGTTGTACTTTGTATTTATTAATGTAGGAAATACGCTCAGTATAATATGGATTTATCACAAAAACACATGCATGCATTTATTATTTTGAAAACCCACCAGCCGACTGATCTGGCACATTTTAATTGTGCGACAGTAATGATGTAAATACCGGCGTGACAGACTAGTGTCCAAAATCATTTTTTTCCTCTATATAGTAATTCCCCTATTTCAGTGATACCAGCTAAGCCACTTAAAAAAAAAAGTAGAAAAAGGCATTACTCATATCAATAGGGAGTAGTGAACGAGTGAGCAATTTCGGACATGGAACGTTGGCAGATGTCGGTCACTTTGATTCCTGCTGTATGTTTTACTTCCGTCCTACGATGTCTCGCACAGGTCTCAACGAATCTCGTTTACGGCCGTTGCTTTGACATATGGACTGATATATTACATACAGTAAATCCTCTAATACTGGCCTGTATTCCATTACTGGCCGGGACTCTAATATTGGCCGGTCTCGCTGTCGGAGGAGGTAAATAATGGCCGGACTCTAATACAGGCCGGGGCTATAACCAACGATGTTTCTGAGATCACAGTGGCCTTACACAATCGTTCCGATCTGAAAGACAATTGTGATCAGTGGCGCTGCCAGGCGTATGGCCGTATGCACTAGGCGTACCTTGGGGAGAGAGATATTTTTTTTTAATTATAATTATTACCTGAATGCTTTGGCAATGCAACATAATTTGAGAAAGAGAGAGAGAGACGTGTGTGTGCCGGCGCATTTGTGAGCTTCAGGAGTGGGCGGAGTGTGTGTGACCAAGAAAGCTCATTGGTCAATGCAGATATACTTTTCTTGCACCACTGAGATTCTCTCCAGTTTTGAGAAACGGAGACAGACAATCGTCAGTAGTCAGAGCTTGTGCGAGAATTTATTGAGAAGCGAGTCAAAAATGAGTAAACGAACCCTGAAACAAACGAGCTTGTTTCAGACTTTTACGAAAAAGTCCAAAAGCAGTGATCCAGGGGTGTCATCTGCTTGCCAGTCCTCTCCAGTATCAGCTAGTAACACGGAACCGGCAGCTTCCACTCCTCCGCAACCGAGCAGCAGTACGCTGCAGCTGGATGCGAGCTCAGTTCCTTTGAGGGAATTGCCTTCATCTACCTCTGAGTTTGAAACTAGCCATACATCCAGTGAATTTCATATAAGAACACCTACATCTCCCCATGTCCCTTACGATCAGAAGTAGATGGTTGCTCCACCTTGCTGACAAATGAGCCATCAGATAGCTTTACTAATGAGCCACGAGTCAGCCCGCTATCACTGACATCAGATTTATCAGACATAGGTAAACTTCAACCAGATGCCTTAAAATGTGCACCAGACTCTGTAAAGCTCAATGTCCTACAGAACCGCTTCAAACCAGACAGAGGGTGGGTGGCTCCTTCTACTCTGATTTTCGGTAAACTCAGAAAAATACCCGAGGAGTTTTTCAGCGAGTCTCTGTACCCCACGTTGCGCTACAGTGTGTGTCAGAGTCGTGCGTGCGGTAGTGCTGAGCAAGTTCACTAGATTCTAATCGAGGCTATAAAGAGTTTATTGTTTATTGTCGTGTGTAGTTCACATATGTTGTTCAAATATCAGCTTGTGTTCATGGAAGGCTATTGTTCAATTTCAAGTTAAAGTTCTATCGTTGTTTTGTGTATAAGCCTATAGATCGACTCTTCATAGAAACTGCAGCACGCAGTTTATAGGTTCAAATAGACACAAAATCTCGTTTTTATTCATTCCACTGGTAGTCTGTTTTGCTCAAATAGAAATAGAGGCCTGCCTCTAATTCTGGCCTCCTTCCAATAATGGCCTGGACCAAGATGCACTTGAGTGAAATAAAGGCCCCGGCCTATATTAGAGGATTTACGGTAGCATATTTCAAAAACACTCAAAACTTGCTATAGCAGTGACCACACAGCTATCAAAAATGCATTCCGATATTTAATAAAATGAGATTTAAAAAATTGCCTTCAGTTCTCCTTTAAATCCACTTTGATAAGTCAGTAACCAAGGAAGAAATGCAGACCAAGTAAAGAAAAAGTGAATACTTCTTTGACTCGATTTTTCACGGAAAAAAGTGGAGAATGTTTTTCAGAACCCTGAAATGGATTTTAGTAAGCCAATTAACTGGTATGCATAAATAACATATGATCATTTCAGAATCAGGAATATGCAGGTATAGGGAAACACTGATGAAAATGAGCAGAAGAAAGTGCAACTCTTTGATAATTTTGTCAACAAATAACAGCATTTTATAAGGGATATTCCATCACTGGCAGAATATCAATAAAAATAAATAAGCTTTTTTTTTTCTCGGTCCAAATCCTGCGCTTTGATTGGTTGGCGAGCGGGTTCGTATCCTACGGTACGGACCCCAGTTATGGACCTCTGGCAACTCGCTCGTTCACAACAAAAAAACATAGTAGCATTTTTTGTCAACATTTATCCTTTTTTAAATAAGATTTATTTATAAGATTATCAAAAATCTTATAAATTTTTTACAGCATGGATAGTGATAACGACAGTGTTCACAGCGAAAGCGAGTTCGACTACCCTGAGGAAGAAGAAATAAAATAAAACATTTCAAAAGAAAGCTAAAAACCTCTAACTGTTGCTAACGCCGAGCAAAAACATGGCTGAATCCTGAATGACTCAATTTTGTATAAATAGGGGACTACATAGGCGGCAAAATGCAGTATTTTTCCTGCCATGGAAGTGCACTTGTATACTGAGGAGGAAGCAATTTGCATTACAGCCGTGAATGAGGATTCAAAATGGCGGCTCGGCTCGGTTTTCCCCTTCGGGCGCTCTCGTTTCCTGTTAGAATTTGGTAAAGAAAAAAATAAATATTATTTACCAGCTTAAGGTTGGTCCGTATGGTGAAATACCGTGCCCTCGGCCTTGAATACTGACCTCGGCCCAGAGGGCCTCGCTCAGTACTTTCAAGACCTCGGTCACGGTATTTTATGATACGGACCTCCCAGCTGGTAAATAACATTTGTTTTCAGCGATACCAGCTAAGCCACTAAAAAAAAGGGTCGAAAACGGCATTGCTCATACTAAACACATCTGTCAAAACAACTTTTATCTCCTTCCCATATCTAACCGAGACGCATGAACAAGAGAATAAACATTTCTGTGAATGCCTACAACTCAGCCATCATATGCTCTAAAATAATCTAAACAATAAATACATTAGACTTCCCCATGTTGGCATCAGAACTTCAATCTCTCATCTACTAAAGTCCTATCCTAAATATATAAAATAATATCCAAACCAAACCTTACAACTGCTATACCATATAAAAGAAACGTCAACAATCACACAAAGAGATGCTTTTTTTTTTTAAAACAGATTTTAGAGAACACATCCTACATAAAGACACCAGTCTACACCTGATACACAGGAAATAATTCCTAGGACTTACTACACAGATGTTGAAAATGGGCTACATGAAATACAACATCTGTGCACATTGCACATAAAATAAATAGACAAACGCATACAAACCATACGGGACTTTACACATGTTAAACACTTCTGGAAACAAAGCACTAAGGAATTATCACATCGACTAAGGCCATGTACACACGTAGCCGGGTATTTTTAAAACCGAACATTTCCCCCCCTCCGTTTATAAAAATGTTTTATCCACACCACCTCGTCTTCGAAAAAAATCCCTTCCACACATAACCGCACATCTGCGTTTTCAATCACATTCATAAGCATTCCAAACCTGTAGATGGCATTATTTCCCCAAATCCTCCCCCCTAATCACATCAGAATAGCCCTCTGTTGGCGTCACTTCCGCCTAAACATAAAACATGGCGCCAAGCTCGTTCGTCTGGACAGACTCGGAGACAGAATTGCTTCTAAACACGATTTTGGAGTATAAACTTCAAAAGACGCAAGAAAACATTGATTGGGAATCTTGTCAGTAGTTGGGCTTCTAAAATTAAACATGTAAATAGCACCTGCACAATAATTAACGCTTTCAAGGCACTACTCCGATCCATTACTCTTTGTCCATGCTTAATCTGGCTTCTGCAGTAAACAAACGTCGCACGTTTGACGTCAGGGCAGATTTGTCGTCATTTTTTTGGCGCAGATTGTGACGTTCTAAAACGCAAAACTCCGGTTATCTCTGTCTACACGAAAAGGCATACACGGAGTTTTCAAAAATCTTCACTTTGCCCGGAGTTTTTTTTTTTTTAAATATTCGTTTTTGATGTGTTTTCATGTGGATGACAGGCCAAAACGTAGAAAAATATCTTCAATTTAGCAGATACCCGGCTACGTGTGGACGGGGTCTAAATCATACCATCCCACTCTCCCCATTACTCTGCCTACTCAGATACGTGTGAAATCAACATTACTAAAGGCACCACAGTTTTCTTACAGCATTAAAGCTGTGCTGCCTTTCAGATTTTCCAAGCGTCGGCCATAAAAAGAACTTTCCCTGACACCCAATTATTTTTGTTTAGTGGACCGAAAGCTATTGAATTTGAATCACAGACTTTCAATTTTTTTTATTTTTTAGCTTTTTTTAATAGAACCATTAATGAATTTAGAATAAGTTCTCCGCCATTTTTTCTTGTTTCACCGTGGTGCAATACAAGATACTACGTCATGCATCACGTGGTAGGCTTTCCCCGTTCATGCAAGGCATTGTGGGATACAAATTTGCAACAGGAGAGAAAAATGGAGGAAGTCAGTGTGCGAATGAAACGTGAAAGATCGACTACAGTAACAGAAAGCGAGAAGAAAAGACGTCATGTTGCGAAGAAAAAGAAACGCAGGACCAAATTAATAAATATATGCGGTCAGCGAGCACCTCAATGTGATCAGCTGTTTGTTTAGTGACAGAATGATGGAACGGTCAGTGCACGGCCAAGGTAAACCTGCGCATGCGCACACGGACTTCCTCTGTCTGCTGACTATGTGAAGATGGCGATTTCATGCACATTATTTGCCCAGGAATCCCCTCAAATTAAATAACTTCCCAGCTACAGAATGGCCAGATACACACACACATTTTTTTAGATATTACAGAAGTAAACATATTACAATGACCAAATTTCAGACGGAACTAAATTTCACCGATTTTATGAAATCAAAACGCCGTCTACTTTGAACCATCGCCAAGAAAACCATACTAATAAACTGGAAATCAAAGAGCATTTTCACACATCGGAAAATCTTAATTGAGTACATACTGTAATAGTAAAAAACTCTGCCTCAAGAAAATTATCAAACTATCAAATCCAACTCAAGTTGGACAACATTAAATCACACGGAACAGCTAACAGATTTACTCCAGCCATGCCACAAAACCAAAACCATACCACACACAGCACAAGCATCTCATCTCATTATCTCTAGCCGCTTTATCCTGTTCTACAGGGTCGCAGGCAAGCTGGAGCCTATCCCAGCTGACTACGGGTGAAAGGCGGGGTACACCCTGGACAAGTCGCCAGGTCATCACAGGGCTGACACATAGACACAGACAACCATTCACACTCACATTCACACCTACGGTCAATTTAGAGTCACCAGTTAACCTAACCTGCATGTCTTTGGACTGTGGGGGAAACCGGAGCACCCGGAGGAAACCCACGCGGACACGGGGAGAACATGCAAACTCCACACAGAAAGGCCCTCGCCGGCCCCGGGGCTTGAACCCGGACCTTCTTGCTGTGAGGCGACAGTGCTAACCACTACACCACCGTGCCACCCCACAGCACAAGCATAATCTTCATAAACACATGCAACTACAAATTACACACACACACTACACAAAAACCAGAAAGATGGTAGTGCACATTTTGTTTCAACTGTTATTACAAATCACTACCCTTTTTATTCTTCCTCTTACTTTTTCATTCCGCTCCCCCATATTCACCTTCTGCGGTAAACTTATTTACAATCTCCCCCTTCTTAAGAGGCCTTAGAGGATCCAATATCTGTCAATATCTCAGGGGGAGGGGAGGGTCATTATCCGCTGGCCAAACAATGTTTGGTGGGGGACGTAGAAATCCACCCGCCCACCCGTCCGTCACGTTTTCGTTTCTGGGCCATATCTTTAAAACTACCGAAGATATCTTCATGAAACTTTGTATACATAATCAAGCAACATGTGAACTGGTGCCTTTTGCCATTTTAGATTTTTTGAAAAAAATTATTTTTCAAATTTTTACATAAAAAATTGATTTCAACTTAGTTTCTAAGAGCAAATGTTCATTTCCGGAGCATATATCCAAAAAACTGTTCATGATACGGATTTGAAACTCGGTATACATGTTAACAACGTGATATAGATGTGTCTTTTCATACTAAGAAATTTGAGAAAATTTTAAATGTTTCCATGGAAACAATTTCAGACTTGGTCTCTCAGGTTCGCAGGCCCGGCGCCAGGAACAGTTTACTAAGGGGGCAATTAGAAATCGCAAGGGGGCAAATATTTTTCATATAGTGTGTAGTAGTGATGGCGGTCTGACAACGTATTTCAAACAATTAACTACGCCAACCACAAAACCACGGCCCCGAAGGTTGCTTTAGTCCGGGAAAATCATGTGACACATTACCAGGGCAGTTGCGCTTTATCAACACCCGTGCCCACCTGTTAACCCTCCCCTCCGATTTTCTCACAGACACGCGGTACAACCAGAAAGATGCCAAACATAAAACAACACACACACAAACCTACAGGCAAGTCCTTTAAATTTAAAATGCATACAAATAGTTCCGCGGCATGAAAACAAAACATCAATGCAAGTCTAAGGTACTTGGCTCGGCGGCCAAAATCATAATTTAAAAAAATCAACAGACCCCGCGGCTGCACCAGTAATAGCCTTCCTGACTTGCACCGAGTCAACGCTAACCACTTAATCCGCGATCCCAGTTTAGGCATGTAGGGGACAAAACACTCTGAAGTGATGAATTTTCACCCCCGCTGCATGGGGGGTGACGTCAACAACACATATTCTTAGGACATTTGCGCACAAAGCAAATTATTAATACGTCTATAATACATTACATTTTCATAAGAAAACAATTAAGTGATCTGAGTCTCCGCTGAGGGGGTGGGGCTGTAGCCACAAGGGGCGACGCCCCCTTTCGCCCCCCCACGGCGCCGGGCCTGCAGGTTCGTCTTAGGGGTAGGTTTTGTTTCTGGAGCAGAACTTGAAAGCTATGAGTGGTATGGTCTTGAAAGTTGGTATCTGTGTTGATTAAGTAATGTACATGTGCCTTCTGATACTAAGAAATGTGAGAAAGTGTCATTTTTAGCTCATGTGGACCAAAGGTCCAGTGGGCTTATGCCATGGGCTGCTGAGGTCAGTCAGTGCGTTTACATGCACATAGAGAGAATCGAATTTCTGCCGTTGCTCGACTGAAATCGAAGTTCAAAATGCCATGTATACACCTTAATTCGGCTGAAATTGAACCGAACTTGATTTCTCGGAATCGAGCTGCACGACCTAGTTTATGCGATTTCTGCTGAGCTACTTAGTGCATGTATACCCTATCGAGCTAGTAGTCGAGCTACTTACTGCCCCTTCCGGAAGTGAAGAGTGACGAGACCACAAGCGGGAAACACAACAGCCTCGGTCGGCATGACAACAGTAGTAGCGAGCAGCAGAAGAGGTCAGGAGGAATAAACGAAGAAGAGAAAATGGTGAGCAGAAACGTGCACTTCTGGAGCGATGAGGAGACAGAGTTCATGCTCATTCAGCTTAAGGAGTTGAATATATTAAAATTCATGGACGGGAGAAAAACGCGCAATGGAGAACACGGAACTGATAACTTTGTTTACACTCTTGAATAGCTCTTCATGACGACAACCGGAGGTGTACCAACACGATGGGGCGTGTAGCGCCACCTGTGGCTCGGGTGCACAATGCACTTCACACAATAGCCCGATTTCATTTGTGTGCATGTAGGATTGGATTTCTCTGGCACCCTGCTGGGACCTTCAGCTCGATTACCGACAGCAGCTCGATTTGGATGTGCATGTATACGTAGTCAGTGTAAAGAGGTAGGGTTGGTTTCCTACAGCAGAACTTGAAAAACGTGACCAATATCTTGAAACTTGGTATCTAGGGCGGGGGGTATAGATCATTCTGTCTTGTTGTAGTGGCAACACTGTGAATGAGCTTTTTTTTTTTTTTAGCTGGCTACTTCAGATTTTCTGGAGAACCCCGAGACAATATTTCAGAAGTCCACCATGCTGAAGATAAAGGCATGTGATAAGCTTCTCTAAGTTCTCCCCCTTAGAGAAGATAAGCTTCTCTAAGTTCTGATTAGACATGAATCTTCCAAATCAATTTAAGATTTTGGGATGGCAGAAAAATGAATGAGTTAGATCTTTTTTCAGCTGCTTCTGTCACCACAGTGGATAATGTCCCTCCATATCTTCTTCTGTTGCACTAATCATGTCCTTCACCACATCCATAAATCTGTCACGTTCTGCTTTTGTTTTTTCTTTTGATTGCCCTGTTAACCTTTATTGTCTTCACCCGTCTCTGATCTTCTAGGCTATTTATACCCTCCCTTTTCTTTGGTCATCACTCAGTCCTTGTGCAGCTCACGCAAGTACCTCGGTTAGTACCTAACCTTTTGTTACTAATAGAGATCTTGCAGTCACGTGATCGGAAAGTACACAGCCACCATCTTGTCGGTAAAAAACACCGCTGAATACTGCTGCGCTCGTGTACAAAATGGATACATTTCAACCGACGGACTACACGGCTCATTTCTCTAATGAACAGATAACTAGATGTATGTCTAAAATAAACGACCTACAGATTAGTGACCCTTATCGATTACCGGACGTAGTTTTCACGACCGTGTCAGTGGATATTGAACTGCCAGAGGTGGAATACCCAGACGTGTATAATTACCTCATTAACTTTCCCTCGCTGTTCAGTGGTGAAGCACTGCGTGCTTATAAATCTCTGGACAGTTATCTTTACAGAAATTCAGGATTTGTCAGCCGCCCTCAGATGTGGCATCTTGTAAACAAGAAAATAACAATCCTCATTGGACGGGTAAGTCACTTAAGTATTACTAGTACTGATACTAGATATATCAGTAGTATCTAGTATAGCACTGACCAGCCGATTATAGAATAGAATAGAATAAGGTAATTCCAGCCGTAATTCCAAATCGTCCGTCTTGTTTACCATGGATCTGGCGTTGGAGAGATAGAGGCTTGGCAGTGGAGATTTGAGTGGCTGTTTTCTGAGCTTAGTCAACAGGCCGGTTCTGCAGCCTCGCTTTTGCTTCCTCTCCCGACGCCGCCTCCTTCACCTGCCAGACCCGATAACAATCCACGGAGACCCCGCTGGTCTCGCTATCTCGTCCGGAATGTTGTGCATGCGATGGAAATCGCTACAAACCGTCATTTTCTGCTGGAAACCAATGTCCAGTAAATCCATACGGTTGTAGTGGATATTGAAGTCCGGTACAGACGAACAACACGCAAAAATACACACAAAAAACGTGCACAGGTAGGGAGAGCTTGTAGCCGCAGCCGTTGTAGTAGAATTGTATATAGTAGGGTTTTCCAGAAGAAAAGGTAGAAGTAGAAGCAGAAGTAGAAAATATGGCGTTTGACCTACAAGATGGCGTCTGTTACAATCTGGATCGGCTGTGACGTCACATGCAAGATCTCTATTGCTTTACTTTTGCTGCCTGCCTTTTTTACTTTTGGGATCTTTTAAGATTTTTGCCTTTCTGGGATATTTTACGACTTGTTTTTTTGGAATATTTTGTCTTTTTTGGCCTCTCTTATTACTCTTCGGCTCTTCAGTGAATTTTCCCTGATAGCTTTTTATTTATTTATTTTTTTAGTATTCAACTGTTGTACATTTTAATTATTTTGGGTCTCTATTTGCTTTTTTGGTGAAGTAAAGATGTTTTTTTCTGTTTTATCCCCTATCTATACCTAGCCTTTGGAGCAGTGGTTAAATTTAGTCATCGCCACCATGAACCGGGTTCAATTCCCATCCAGGGTGACAAACTCTTCCAGGTATTACTTAACCACATGTTCAAAAAAGAAACCCCATTCTGGAACTGCATCTTATGGATGCTGTTATGGACAGATGAGACAACAATAAATTAAAAAAAAAAAAAAAAATCAACTTGTACTAGAATGATGAGAAGAGACTGGATGGATTTTCCCAAGCCATTTCATATGAAAGCGGCTCAAATACCACTACGACCTTGTAACATGAACACAGGGTTTTATACACAAAAAAGACTAGATGACCAAGCTGTTCATTGTAACTTACTTTCAGGAAAGCTGCTAAAATATTTCTTTCTAACAGCAAATATCTACATAACTGAGTGTTTTGTTTTTTTTAAAAGATGACTTACCCGTCATGGGTTGTGTGCAGAACTCAGTCAGGAACTCCATGTGTTTAGTAAGGTTCTTGCGAAGGACCTTTTCTCTGATACCACGGGGATGGAGAGCGGTCAAAACTGCTGCGAGTTCCTCAGGTTCTCTGATCCACCACCAACCTTTCACCATCTCTGGAGATGGAAAATATTGTTTACTAAAGACTAACCTTCTGAAACATCCATTGTATGCTTGTACCAGTTTACTATATGAACAATTCAACATACATTTTGCTAACAATTGGTCAGCTCCAAAATTACCCACACCTTTGGTAAAGATGGCTAAAATATGTGTTTTGAAAAATGTATACAGTATAAATATGAAAGCTGCCTTGATACCACCATTAATCATGGTCCTTATGCTGGTTTATCCCTCTCAACATTAAAGCCGTCTCCACAAGCAAAACCCATGGCTCAGGCCATGAGTAGACATTCAGAGCTATTAATTGTTTAAACAAGCATTCTAATCGGGCACACCTGGGAAACACCTGTCAGCCACATGTTCCAATATTTCTGATCACTTAAAAATGGGTTGGTTCAAACACAAGGTGCTATGTTCCAAGTTGTTTACCGCATCGAGATGTAAATATCAGGAAATGAAAGCTGAAATTCTGATGGACTTGTCTCATTCATTTTTTGTTCTCAAACCCAAATGTCTTCAGTGTATAGCAAAGCTGTGATTAAATGTCAGGATTATTACACCAAATATTGATTTCTGAATTCATCCTGAGTTCAAACGTTAGCAATGTTTTGTTTAAATATTGAACATGTTCTTGATTTCTACGCATTATTCAAGGTTTGAAAACACTTCTTTTTTGTTATTTTGACCAGCGCTCATCTTCTGCAATTAAATGTTCTAAGGGACAATATTTTTATATGGAATTTGGGGGAAATGTCAGCAGTTTATGGAATAAAACAAAAAATGTTCATGTTCCTCAAACACATACCTATAAATAGTAAAACCAGAGAAACTGATAATTTTGCACTGGTCTCTTAATTTTTTCTAGAGCTGCATCACGAGTGAGCGAAGAGAACATATATTTTTCAACACGAGAAGATAAACTTCATATCTTCGTGCCACCATGTAATGCTCTTTATATTATATAGACACATCCACAAAAAAATACCCAAGCTAATCAAAAGAATTTTAATTTAGAACCAGTTCGCCATTTCGACAATGCACGTCAAGTCAGCGGGAAAACACTGGGAGTGACATCACTGGAGTGAAATATTGGAATTTATTATACGTACGGGCTACCTTTTCTATGGAATAAAAACACTTTTTCGCGGTCCAAATCCTGCGCTCTGATTGGCTGGCGAGCGGATCCGTATCCTACGGTACGGACCCCAGTTACGGACCTCTGGTGACTCGCTCGTTCACAACAACAAACATAGTAGCATTTTTTTTGTCAAGATTTATCCTTTTTTTAATAAGATTTATTTATAAGATTATCAAAAAGCTAATAAATTTTTTCCAGCATTTCTCAGGAGAATAGCATTAATTTTACAGCATGGATAGTGATAACGACAATCTTCACAGCGAAAGAGAGTTTTACTACCCTGAGGAAAAAGAAATAAAACATTTCAGGAGAAAGCTAAAAACCTGTAATTTGCTAACGCCGAGCAAAAACATGGCTGAATCCTGAATGACTCCTATTTGTATCAATAGGGGACTACACAGGTGGCAAAATGTAGGGTTTTTTTTCCTGCCATGGAAGTGCACTTGTATACCGAGGAGGAAGCAATTTGCATTACAGCCATGAATGAGGATTCAAAATGGTGCCTCGGCTCAGTTTTCCCTTTTGGGCGCTCTCGTTTTCTGTTAGAATTTCGTAAAGAAAAAATAAATATATTATTTACCAGCTTAAGGTCAGTCCGTTTGGTGAAATATCGTGACCTCGGCCTTGAATACGGACCTCGGCCCAGAGGGCCTTGGTCAGTACTTTTAAGACCTCGGCCACGGTATTTCACAACACGGACCTCCCAGCTGGGAAATAACATATGTATTCTATTCCCTTCTAGTGGGTTTATTGATGGCATGCAATATTATCATATCGTTTATCCTACATGTATTACACCACTCTCCCCAAGGGAGAATGAGCAGGCAATATTGTCGTAATATTGCATGTTGTCAAGACAACACATCACACAAAGGCGCTCATGCAAAGATCCAATTACAACTTTTCTGCTGCGCACGCGCACAATCATTTCTTTGTCAGACGGGAGCGAGAGAAGACAGGGTTATTTCAGTGCTCAGTTTAAGCACTAAATAAATAAACTGAAATTAAAAGATGCACTGAACACCCGAAAGGCTACCAAAACTTCCTCGTATGCTGTTCACACACATTTACAAGAGAAAAACAGACCAATGGACATTGAAAAACTGGAAGAGAGACACGTCGGGGACATAAAAAGTCCGCGTGAGCAAGCAACTTGGACAGTTTGTACATAAACATAACCACGAGATTTGCTTCATTAAAAGCCGAAGACGCGCTGAACACTCGAAAGGCTACCAAAACTTCACTGGATATTCTTCACGCATATTTACAAGAGAAAAACACACCAACAGACATTAAAAAACTGGAAGAGAGAGCAATAGTGGAAATTTTGTCAAAGTTCTACTTGGAGGTGAGGAAAAGTGACGGAGACTTTTACAAGAGGATTTCACTCAGCAAAGCCCTTTTGTTTTGAACAACTGCAATGTAACAATTAACTCCTACCAAAAGTAACTGTGAACTTGAACTGTCAACCTGGATATAGCTTGTATACAAGTTGGGTTGTTGTTCAGGCTTTTTGGACTTTGGACCATTTTTACTGTTTGAACTTTGTACATTGGATTGACAGAACATTGAATTACATTCGATCAGAATCAGCATTCAATATTGCTAAGTTACCCTCCTGTTCTTAACTTTTTGTAAAATCTATAATTGCTCCATCAAATGTGTATGTATAATAATAATAATAATAATAATAATAAAACAACAACTTGCTCAATATCATGCTAGCTGAATGGAATATATCGATATACCACGAAAAAAGCCAGCCAATATTATTTAAATTGGTCACTCAGATCTGCGATGTATTTCATATGAAAATGCAAGTTTTTCAACAAGATAAACATCATATCTTCAAGCTATCATGTGATTTTCTTTTTATTATATAGACACATTCACAAACAAAAAGCACCCAAATTTATCAAAACAAAATTTATCGATATCCTCACGAACAACATACTGAGAATTGTGTCACGGTTGCCGTTCTCGATGTACGTAGTTCCTATCAAAAATACGAGTGGCGTATTTCCCAGTAAAACACTTGTGTCCATATAATATAAAGGTTTATGACCACCACTGACATGTGGGCCTTCCCCAAACTGCTGCAACAGTTAGAAGCGCACAACTGTCTTTGTACACGTGAGCATTAAAACTTTCCTTCACTGAAACCAAGTGGCCTAGCCCAGACATGTTCCATGTCCCTTGTGCACAAAGTGAAGGTCTACGAAGACATGGTTTCCTAAAGTCGGTGTGGAAGAAATCGAGTGGCCTGCACAGAGCCCTAACCTCAACCCTAGGGAACACTTTTGGGATGAACTGAAACTCCCCAGGTTTTCTTGCTCAACCATCAGTACCTGACATGACTAATGCTCTTGTGGCTGAATGGGCAAATCTCACAGCCACATTCCAAAATCTAGTGGAAAGCCTTCCCAGAAGAATGGAGGTTATTATAATGGTAAAGGAGGGACTAAATCTGGAATGGGATGTTCAAAAAGCACATACGAGTGTGATGTTCAGGTGGCCACAAACCTGACCATATAGTGCATGTTGATAAACTTGAATAAGATAGGCTTGGTAGGGAAGCAAATACTAAAAAAAAAAGACAAAAAAAGACTAACCCCGTGGAATGGGCTTGACAACTAGCTGAGTTAAGTACATCTGCTCCATTTCCAGAAAGGGAGAGGAGGGGGGTCTGCCCATGCGTTTCACTGCATCTGCTTCACAGGTCCTGTACCCAGCACCACTACCCTTCCTGCACCTCCTGCCAGGTCTGGGAGTCTAAGTGGTACACACAGAAGGAGTGGAAGTCATAAGCTATAAAAGCAAAATTATAAATAAATATTCTACACGAAACCACACAAAATCCCATAAATCAATGGCTTTGATTTTTAACCATTTTTAATCAGTTCTAATTGTTTAACAGTGGAGAAAATGTATCTATACACAGCATGATCTAGAAAGGTTATTATCGAGCCAGGCCATGCATGTCATAAAAACGAAATTATTATAAATCAATTAGACTTGAGTAGCACTGACCTTTGGCAGTGTGACTGGTCTCAGATGAGGACTAGTACCAAGAGGAAGGGAAGTCTCTTTAACAGAAGACATGACCAGAGATGAACATGGACATAGTGATTCCTCTTTGCATGACTCCTTAGGCAACATCTGTCTCCCATCTATGTGCTCCTTCATAAGGTCTTCTGACTGGTTGCCACCCATGTTATTCTCAGCCTCTGATGCCAAGATGTCACGTGAGCCACAGATCAGAGAGCACGGAGACGGATGTAACAAGCAATTCAAGGCAGAATGGCTAAGATCTTGAATTTCAGAATTCTGCCCTTCCCCTGGCGCTGAATCCCAGCCACCTGATTTACTGTGGCGGCGGCGACGGCGATTCTTGACTGTGCGTAAATGAAGCTCGACTTCTGGTCTGATTTTGCGGGGTCGGCCCCACCCTCGAGGGCTGCTCATGAGAGAAGCCTCACCTGGAAGAGGGTCTGCACCTGGAGGAGACGAAACGGAGGGAGGAGGGGCGATACTGGAAAGGTGAGAGCAAAGAGGTAGGTGTGTTTTGGTAGCATTGCACATTGGAGATAGATGTGGCTCCACTACGGTGTCAACCTTCACAGAAGACATAACCTCTTTCTCATCAGAAGGCATAGGCTCATCCTTGAGCAGAATGTCTCCTGAAGCTGCCAAAAGACAAATAGTGGTGAAGAAGTGTTAATTTCAACAGCTAACTTGAATTTAGTTTTAGACTTATTTAAAAAAAAATGCGCAATAGATTTAGTCATCTATTAGCTGGTGAAACTACCACACAATTATTACACTAAGATAGGCCAGTTTTAATCAATAACAACTAAATAATTCAGTCTGATCTCCGTACTGATCCCTGACTGACAAAACTGGCTTTTGGGACATGGAATGTCACATCTTTGGTGGGAAAGGAGCCTGAGCTTGTGCATGAGGTTGAGCGGTACAGACTAGATACAGTTGGGCTCACCTCAATGCATAGCTTGGGCTCTGGAACCAATTTCCTGGAGAGGGGTTGAACTCTCTATGCTGGAGTTGCCAAGGGTGAGCAGCACAGGGCAGGGGTGGGGCTACTGGTAGACCCCGAGTTTGGCAGGCTAACATCAGAGTTCTCCCCAGTGAATGAGAGGGTCAGGGAACGGTCGCTGACTATCATTTGTGCTTATGCACCAAATGGTAGTTTGGAGTACCCGGCCTTCTTGGAGTCCTTGAGTGGGGTGCTAGACAGTGCACCATGAGGGGACTCCATTGTTTTACTGGGGGACTTCAATGCTCACGTGGGCAATGACAGTGAGACATGGAGGGGTGCGATTGGGAAGAACGGCCTGCCTGATCTGAACCCGAGTGGTGTTCAGTTGTTGGACTTTTGTGCCATGCACGGTTTGGCCATAGCGAACACTATGTTCGAGCATAAGGGTGTCCATACTGTAAGTGCACGTGGCACGAGGACACCTTAGGCCGCAGATCGATGATTGACTTTGTCGTTTCATCTGATCTACAGTCTTGGACACTCGGGTGAAGAGAGGAGCAGAGCTGTCAACTGATCACTACCTGGTGGCGAGCTGGATCAGATGGCGGGGGAGGAGGCCAGACAGACCGGGCAGGCCCAAACGAGTAGTGAGGGTATGCTGGGAACGTCTGGTGGAGGCTCCCGTCCGTCGGATCTTCAACTGTCACATCCGGCAGAGCTTCAACTGCATACCGGGGGAGGATGGGAACATTGAGTCCGAGTGGACCATGTTCAGCGCCTCCATTGCTGAGGCTGCCATGCAGAACTGTGGCTGCAAGGTTGTTGGTGCCTGTCGTGGCGGTAATCCCCGAACACGCTGGTGGATACCTGTGGTGAGGGGAGCCGTCAAGCTGAAGGAGTCCTATTGGGCTTGGTTAGCCTATGGGTCTCCAGAGGCAGCTGACAGATACCGACGGGCCAAGCGGAATGCGGCTCTGGCAGTCACTGAAGCAAAAACTTGGGTGTGGGAGGAGTTTGGAGAGGCCATGGAAAGTGACTTTCGGTCGGCCTTGAAAAGATTCTGGCAAACCGTTTGGCGGCTCAGGAAAGGAAAACAGTGCTCCGTCTCTACTGTTTACAGCGAGGATGGAGTGCTGTTGACCTCAACTGGGGACATCATCCAATGGTGGAAGAAATACTTTGAGGATCTCTTCAATCCCACCTTCATGTTGTCCGAGGAGGACGCAGAGTCTGAGAGTGCTTGGGAGGACTCGCCTATCACAGGGATTGAGGTTGCTGAGGTGGTTAAAAAGCTCCTCAGTGGCCAGGCTCCGGGGGTGGATGAGATTCATCCTGAGTTCCTGAAGGCACTGGATGTTGTTGGGCTGTCTTGGCTGACACGCCTCTTCAACATTGCGTGGAGGTCGGGGACAGTGCCTCTGGACTGGCAGACTGGGGTGGTGGTCCCCCTTTTTAAAAAGGGAAACCGGAGAGTGTGTTCCAACTATAGGGAGATCACACTTCTCAGCCTCCCTGGGAAAGCCTATGCTGGGGTGCTGAAGGGGAGAGTCCGGTCAATAGTCGAACCTCGGATTCAGGAGGAACAATGCAGTTTTCATCCTGGTCGTGGAACACTGGACCAGCTCTTTACCCTTGCAAGGGTACTGGAGGGTGCATAAGGAGTTTGCCCAATCGGTCTACATGTGTTTTGTGGACCTGGAGAAGGCTTACGACCGTGTCCCTTGTGGTGCCCTGTGGGGGGTGCTTCGGGAGTATGGGGTTCAGGGCCCACTACTGCAGGCCATTCGGTCCCTGTATGACCGGAGCAGGAGTTTGGTTCGCATTGCCGGCAGTAAGTCGGACTCGTTCCCAGTGCATGTTGGACTCCAGCAGGGCTGTCCTTTGTCACCGGTTCTGTTCATAACTTTTAAGGACAGAATTTCTAGGTGCAGCCAAGGGGCGGAGGGTGTCTGGTTTGGTGGCATCAGGATCACATCTCTGCTTTTTGCGGATGATGTGGTCCTGTTGGCTTCATCAATCTGTGACTGACAGCATGCGCTGGGACGGTTTACAGCAGAGTGTGAAGAGGCTGGGATGAGGATCAGCACCTCCAAGTCCGTGGCCATGGCGCTCAGCCCGAAACAGGCGGAGTGCCTACTCCAGGTCAGGGGGGAGTTGCTACCTAAAATGGAGAAGTTTAAGTACCCTCGGGTTTTTGTTCACGAGTGAGGATAAGGGGGAGTGGCAGTTGGACAGAAGGATCAAGGCAGCGTCAACAGTGATGCGGACGCTAAACCGGTCTGTTGTGGTAAAGAAAGAGCTGAGCCAAAAGGCAAAGCTCTCAATTTACTGGTCCATCTGCGTTCCCACCCTCACCTATGGTCACGAGCTATGGGTAGTGACTGAAAGGATGAGATCGCAGATACAAGCGGTAGAAATGAGTTTTCTCCGCAGGGTGGCTGGGCTCTCCCTTAGAGACAGGGTGAGAAGCTTGGTCATTTGGGAGAGACTCTGAGTAGAACCGCTACTCCTCCACACCGAAAGGAGTCAGTTGAGGTGGTCCGGGCACCTTGTTAGGATGCCCCCTGGACGCCTCCCAAGGGAGATTTTCTGGGCATGCCCCACCGGGAGGAGACCCCGGGGCAGACCCAGGACATGCCTGAGAGATTACATCTCTCAGCTGGCCTGGGAACGCCTCGGTATTCCTCCGGAAGAGCTGGTGGAGGTGGCCAGGGAGAGGGAAGTCTGGGCTGCTCTGCTTAGGCTGCTACCCCCGCGACCCGGATAAGCACAAGTATTATCCACAAAAATGGTGCATTTTTAAGTTTCATTAACACATTATTTTCAAGTCACAGCTTTATTCATAGATTTTCTACTGTTAATGTGTGTGGAAGTCTGTGAATTCCAACATAATTAATGGTTAATCTACAAAATCGAGTCGTACATGAGGGCTATAAGCCATGTACGACGAGATTGAGCGGAATAACTTTCATTATATCCACATTCATTGGATTTTGAGAAACAGCAGTTTTATTTTTTGCAAATTCAATAAATAAAAACTTTATACAAAACATCCAACAAAATAATTTCCACTTAGAATGTAAACACACCGCCGAAATGACGGTAGCAATTTGTGAAAAATTCTATAATAATAATAATAATTCTTGGGAAAAAAACAAAAAACACCCTTACCATCAAATACTTTTATTCCATATTTTGTTGCTTTTTTTTGTGTGTAATTTTTGGGGTTTTTATTTTGTCCTTGGCTGGTTCAGCAAAACACTCTGCCATTTTGTTTCTCTCTACTCACGGTATATGAGCTGATATCCTAGTAGTAGAGCAGCCAATCAGAGAGTGCGACTGCTCATATCCAGTGAATGTAGATAGAATAATGAATATTATCCAAGACAATAATATCATGAAGATATGAAATGCACATGACTCACATAAAATCTCTTCTGGCCCTTCTACCAGCACCCCACCGATATACGGCAGCAGCCAGTACCTCCGCCGGTACCGGTCTTGTCCCAGTGACATCGCCCGCATGCAATACGATGACTGGAGCAGCTTCTTACGAAAAAACTCCTGGCGCTGAAAAACAGGATTCTTCCATCACATCATAACGATGCATTCGAGATGTTATCCCACACCTGAATTCTGTTCGAATGCCGAGAAATCAACACCTACATTATACTTATGACCTAGCTGCAATTCAAAAAGATAGGTCTGTTTCGATAAGACTTCTGCTCCTTAACTGTGCATGCATAATTAACAAGGCAAAAGAAAAGTCCCTGGTGCAACTGAAACCGCTTTCTTGAAACACTTTATTCATTAATTAGTGCAGCATCTCGCTCATTTCTGCAGCACGATTGTGCTTTGAGCCTTCTGCCAAGAAGACTACTGCGATTAGTGGTAGGTTTGTTTGACAGACCATTCTTAGGACAGCAGTGACACTGACATAGCAATGGAGTATTAAGGCCGATTTATACTTCTGCATAGAATCTACGCCATAGGTATGGTGTGGACACTCATGCAGGGTGAATTATTTATACTTGCCCATAAGGTCTCCTCTAGGAGGTGCTGTTGCATGAAACACACCAGAACGTACTGATTTTACACATAGACAAAGAATGGAAAAAGCAACAGGACTTGTGTTTTACTGTAGGAATAATAAACAGAAAATAACACGGACAAAACGTCTCGAAACACATTTTACCGGCTGGGGGGAATTAAATCCACAATTCTATAAATCAGTGATTGACAGATACTCTATAATCATTTTTATTGAGTTATGGTTTACACCACAGACACTGTTAGAAGTAAAAGACAAAAACATGGGCAATCCTGCAGGATTCAAATGGCTGTTATAATGGTCGACAGCTGCTATAGAGCCTCCCACTTTATTTATTTATATTAACACAATATCATGACGGTAGAGTTTGGATTTTCAGAGAGGAGAAGGAGAAGCCAGAAATGCGCTGCTACCAAACAAACCAATCACAGTTGTTGCAGTTGCTGTGATTGTGAAAACATAGTTCTATTTTTGGGGAGGAGTGCATCAGGCTATGGCACAGGATACAGTGTAGGGTATGCGGTCACACTGTACCCTACGACACAGATTCTACACAGAATTATAAACTGGCCTTTAATGTACAGTGGTGCTTGAAAGTTTGTGAACCCTTTAGAATTGTCTATATTTCTGCATAAATATGATGTAAAACATCAGATTTTCACACAAGTCCTAAAAGTAGATAAAGAGAACCCAGTTAAACAAATGAGACAAAAATATTATACTTGGTCATTTATTTATTGAGGAAAATGATCCAATATTACAGATCTGTGAGTGGCAAAAGTATGTGAACCTCTAGGATTAGCAGTTAATTTGAAGGTGAAATTAGAGTCAGGTGTTTTCAATCAATGGGATGACAATCAGGTGTGAGTGGGCACCCTGTTTTATTTAAAGAACAGGGATCTATCAAAGTCTGATCTTCACAACACATGTTTGTGGAAGTGTATCATGGCACGAACAAAGGAGATTTCTGAGGACCTCAGAAAAAGCGTTGTTGATGCTCATCAGGCTGGAAAAGGTTACAAAACCATCTCTAAAGAGTTTGGACTCCACCAATCCACAGTCAGACAGATTGTGTACAAATGGAGGAAATTCAAGACCATTCTTACCCTCCCCAGGAGTGGTCGACCAACAGAGATCACTCCAAGAGCAAGGTGTGTAATAGTCAGCGAGATCACAAAGGACCCCAGGGTAACTTCTAAGCAACTGAAGGCCTCTCTCACATTGGCTAATGTTCATGAGTCCACCATCAGGAGAACACTGAACAACAAATGGTGTGCATGGCAGGGTTGCAAGGAGAAAGACACTGCTCTCCAAAAAGAACATTGCTGCTCATCTGCAGTTTGCTAAAGATCACGTGGATGGATGAGAGCAAAATAGAACTTTTTGGTTTAAATGAGAAGCGTTACGTTTGGAGAAAGGAAAACACTGCATTCCAGCATAAGAACCTTATCCCATCTGTGAAACATGGTGGTGGTAGTATCATGGTTTGGGCCTGTTTTGCTGCATCTGGGCCAGGACGGCTTGCCATCATTGATGGAACAATGAATTCTGAATTATACCAGTGAATTCTAAAGGAAAATGTCAGGACATCTGTCCATGAATTGAGTCTCAGGAGAAGGTGGGTCATGCAGCAAGACAACGACCCTAAGCACACAAGTCGGTCTACCAAAGAATAATTAAAGAAGAATAAAGTTAATGTTTTGGAATGGCCAAGTCAAAGTCCTGATCTTAATCCAATCGAAATGTTGTGGAAGGACCTGAAGTGAGCAGTTCATGTGAGGAAACCCACCAACATCCAAGAGTTGAAGCTGTTCTGTACGGAGGAATGGGCTAAAATTCCTCCAAGCCGGTGTGCAGGACTGATCAACAGTTACCGGAAACGTTTAGTTGCAGTTATTGCTGCACAAGGGGGTCACACCAGATACTGAAAGCAAAGGTTCACATACTTTTGCCACTCAAAGATATATAATATTGGATCATTTTCCTCAAATAAATGACCAAGTATAATATTTTTGTCTCATTTGTTTAACTGGGTTCTCTTTATCTACTTTTAGGACTTGTGTGAAAATCTGATGTTTTAGGTCATATTTATGCAGAAATATAGAAAATTCTAAAGGGTTCACAAACTTTCAAGCACCACTGTATGTTGTACTATACGAGTGCTTTTGGTGCAGCAGCAATGCTGGGGGCTGCAGTTGTGTGTTCAGCAAGAAAACAGGCATTGCAGGAGTGTATTCCGCACCATAGTGTGGCCAAATGTTTGTCCAAACGTGTTATTGTTTCCAGTTGTCACTGGATGTGCGGGGTATGGGTAGGCAACATGGCAATAAAAATACAGAACTTCTTGAATATACTAGAAATGTTATGCATCACAATTTTGTGAAGCAATATTGAGAGAATCTATAATTATAAAACATACCATGGAAAATATTTCTTCACAATAAGAGCTTTCTAATCCACATTTGCAAAAAATGAAAGCATTTAATGAGGAAAAAAGTGGAAATGTAATCATGGGTACAAAAATAGATTTTAATGTTCAGTTATTTACTTTCAAAAATGAGCAACAACCAAGTTATAAATGGTCCGTTGCCTGACAGTACCCATAAAACTGCAAAAATCAATGTTATGATGTCAATATCAATCCAAGTTTGTCTTATCTTCTGGCACTATTGTGAATTTGGAAGCCCTACCTTGGTTAGCTTATCAATCTGACGCTCCAGCTCAGGAACAGTTGCACTGTTTGAACTTTCAGCCTATAAGGAAACAAACTACATTTATACACCAGAACATTATATACATGAATGCCGAACAGTGTTTTAGTGCATCAGTGTTGGCAGAGATGTGTCCCTACTTTTACCATTTCATATACAATGCCCCCCCCCAAAAAAAACAAAAAAAAACAACTACCCCACCCCTCACCAGCTCCTTTAGTCGTCAACAGTTCTGGTAAGGATGGAAAGATGGATATCAAAACATACCTGGGTGTGATTATTGACTCCAGTCTCTCATTTGAAGCTCATGTAGACAATATTACTAGGATGGCTTTCTTTCATCTCAGAAATAGTTAAGCTAAAAAATATAAATATGTCACTACATGATGCAGAAAAACAAAGTTCATGCTTTTGTTATTTGAAGGTTGGACAATTGTAATGCCGTGCTGTCTGGATGTTCCAGTCAAAAATCAAAGTCCTTCCCATGCCATGTGGCGCATAGGGCGGTGCCGATTTCCGTTTCCGTCGCCCTCGGCCTCTCGCCTATTACATAGCTGGGGTTACAGTGGGGGGCTGGTCCTCTGGTAACCACAAGAGTTTGACTCCCCACTCGCATCTGTATTGCAGCGTGCCTTGCCAGACGGCAGTAGGTACCATTTTTATGATGGTCTTTGGTATGACCCGACCCCGAGTAGAACTCGCGATCTCCCAGTCGAGAGGCGGACACGCTAACCACTAGGCAAACTCGCAGTGGATGTTCCAGTAGGTACCATAAATATGTTCCAAGTAGTCCAGAATACCACAGCCAGAGTTCATACTAGAACCAGAAAATGTGACCACATAAATCCTCTCTTATCCACACTGCATCTGGTTTCTAGTGAAATTTTGCTTCGATTATAAAAATACTACTTTATAATCTATAAAGCACCGAATGGTCTTCACAATGCAAACTTTTGGCCTTTTATGATCCACAATGTCTTATTTGATCTAAAAGTGCAGGCTCTTTGTTGGTACCTCAAATAAAGAAGGCTACAGCAGGAGGCAGAACTTTTTCCTTCAACAGACCCCCAGTTATGGAACAGCCTTCCAGTTAGTTTTTCAAGACTCCGACACAGTTTCAGTTTTTAACTCAAGGCTAAATATCTATTTGTTTAGTCAAGTCTTGTGTTTGTGTGTCGATTTTCTCTTGGGTAAAGGCACAGATCTTGAGGGTTCATGGGCATAGAGTGTTTTGGTAAACTGGGATGTCTGGATGCTCTCGCCCCACACGCTCAAGCATTCACTCTTCAGGTTTGTTGATGGTGGAGTGACTGGTGCCTTTGTGTCCCAGTCACCTCTGGTTTGCTATTTAGGTATAAATGTACATTAACATTTTATTTCTGTCAAGCTGCATTGTGACAATGTCCAGTGTCAAAAACTCTACACACAATTGCAGTCCCAAGTTTACATACATGGACATGAATGTTTTGGCCTTCAATGATTTATTTTTCTTTTTTCTATCTCAGATCGATTGTATCACATACATCTTTAAGTGGGGGGGAATAAATTATTTTTGGCTTTCTGAAGTCAACACAGGGTCCAGATTGTACGTACAGGGTCAAAAATTTACATACGCCCAGTGAGATTATAAATTCAGTGGTGCTGAAGCTACGTCCACACTAATAGGTGGACAGGCACCCTCTTCTTCCACAGCCATGCCTTTGTCATGTGTGCAGAATGTGGTTTTGCATTGCGCTCTTGAAATATCCCGAGAAAATGTGTCATCTTCAAGGCAGCATATGTTGCTCCAAAATCTCAATGTACTTTTCTGCATTAATGCTGCCATCAAAGAAGTTACCTTTACCAAGAGCACCGACACGGACCCTGACTTTTGAACTTGCGTGGATGGTCCTTTTCATCTTTGATCCGGAGCACATGGCGGCCAAAAATTTATTTTCCCCCCACTGAAAGTCAGAATGTCTGACATACTGAACTACTAGCAAATTTTTAGTGCAAAATAACCATAGGCCAAGCTGATTCAGATGGCACCCTACAGGCCAAATCCGGTCCGTGGCTGCCATTGTTTTTTGTCTGAGATTAAATTTAAAAATTAGAATGCATTTTCCTAAAAACATTTGCAGTGAAAAGCGCGCCACATTCAACTTCCTCCAAGAGGAAAGCCGTTCTTGCACTGTCCATATGCTCTTGCACTCTCACTCTTGCTTATGCGATCTCGCCAACAAAATGTCAAGGTCTACATGAAAAAAGCGGAAAGCCAACCTTGAGGACTACCAGTTCAAAACTGAGTAGAAAGAAAAACACATTTTTACACATATTGGAGCGAAGTCGATTTGTCTACTGTCCACGGAGTTAGTTGCTGTGGCAAGAGTATAACCTTATAAGACATTTCCTCACTCAGCAGGCCAATTAACCAAGTAATGACAGCATTCATTCACAAACTGATCGCAAACTTTGCTGCAAGGTTTGATAACTTGCACGTGCCTGCAGAGGTGATGCTGTTGGCCAAGGATCCCTTTACTATTGGTGCTCGGGGAAGTTTGCAACCAAATCCAAACAAGCGCTCACGTCACTGGACGAAGCTCCTCTGTAATTAGACTGACAGACATGCAAGCGGCATCTAATTTAAAACAGATATTTAAATCTGTGGGACGTTAATCGTTTTGGATTCAACTAACCAAGTCCAGTTTCCAAACATCAGAAGGTTAGCTATTTTTCTGCTTGCTATGCTTATTCCAACCTATATATAGTGAGTCGCACATAAATATAATAAAAACAAACACCCACGAATCCCTGACAAGCAGCCACCTCCACCAGTGCCTACGGCTTGCTGTCACTTTCTATGAGCCTGACTTTGTAGTTCCTGCCAAATTGAATGTGTAATTTCATTCACTAGACAAGAAGTACACAGTGCTGGTGAGAACTGTTCATTTACGAGGCGATTTCTGTTGAACTGAAATTAATATGGACAAAATGTACATCAGTTGTACGGTGTCTCATTTAAAGGAACAGTCCACCGTACTTCCATAATGAAATATGCTCTTATCTGAATTGAGACGAGCTGCTCCGTACCTCTCCGAGCTTTGCGCGACCTCCCAGTCAGTCAGACGCGCTGTCACTCCTGTTAGCAATGTAGCTAGGCTCAGTATGGCCAATGGTATTTTTTGGGGCTGTAGTTAGATGCGACCAAACTCTTCCGTGTTTTTCCTGTTTACATAGGTTTATATGACCAGTGACATGAAACAAGTTCAGTTACACAAATTGAAACGTAGCGATTTTCTATGCTATGGAAAGTCCGCACTATAATGACAGGCGTACTAACACCTTCTGCGCGCTTCGGCAGCGCATTGATACCTTCACCCATAGCATAGAAAATCTCCACGTTTCAATTTGTGTAACTGAACTTGTTTCATATCACTGGTCATATAAACCTATGTAAACAGGAAAAACGCGGAAGAGTTTGGTCGCATCTAACTACAGCCCCAAAAAATACCATTGGCCATGCTGAGCCTAGCTACATTGCTAACAGGAGTGACAGCGCGTCTGACTGACTGGGGGGTCGTGCAAAGCTCGGAGAGGTACGGAGCAGCTCGTCTCAATTCAGAGAAGAACATATTTCATTATGGAAGTACGGTGGACTGTTCCTTTAAGCCTAAATACACAGTTAATAAACACTTCTGATAGACGAGATCAAGGGTATTTAGGGCTTTTTCATATTGACGTCTAAGTGCTAAAATCTGATCATTATTCTGAAATTTCTTTGTCCCCCTGCTAATTATATTTGATTAAGTTAGCCCCCATGAGAAAGCAGTTGCAGAGCCCTGCCACAGGCAATATACCATTTTATTCTATCCACATTCACCAGATATGAGCAATCGTGCGCTCTGATTGGCTACTCTACTACTAGGATATTAGCTCATATACCGTGAGCAGAGAAAAACAAAATGGCCGAGCGTGTTGCTGAAACAGCCAAGGACAAAATAAAAACTCTACTCGAAAACAAACCCCCCAAAAAAGCAACAAAATATGGAGTGAAAGTGTTTGATAGTAAGAACGTATCTTCATTTTATTTTTCAAGAATTATTTTTATTAATTATCGCATTTTCCACAAATCGCTACTGTCATTTCACCGGTTTGTTTACATTCCAAGCGGAAACTATTTTGTCAGACGTGTTGTATCAAGCTTTATCAAATTTGCAAAAGATAAAAATGCTCCGTTTCTCAAAATCCAGAAAATGTGGATAGAATAAAACCGTTATTCCACTCAATCTTGTCTTACACGGCTTATAGCCAACCCGCTAGGCGCCTCGTCGGCTCTCGGCTCATGTACGACTTGATCTTGTGGAATAACTGTTAAAGATGTGCTAGTATTAGCCAACACAAGCAAGCCATAGTGGTCACACACCCTCACTGCTCACATTACAATGATGTACCTTTTGTAAACTAGCAATAAAATCACAAACTGTTAGAGATTTACAAAATAATCGATAGTAGTACCTCATAAAACCTGAGCTCGTCCTTACGCTGGCGAGAGCCATCGTTTTGCAGGAAGCCGCTGTCTGCAAGGCGCTCATCTTCGGCCACGCAAACACGGGTACTCCGCCTCCGCTCCTCAAAACACAGCTCCTCCTCAGAGCGGCCAGTTTTACGTGCTAGAGCAGCCTTCAATCTGTCACGCGTATAAATCAGATTAATACTGAGAAACAGACAGTTAAAATGCTGTGTTGATAAATGCCTTACTTGCGCAGTTTGCCCTCAATAATCCACTTGTTCTTCTTGTAAGTAGTCATGTTTTCCAGTGTCTTGTCAATTTCACTGTATAATCAAAAAAATTTTAAGCATAATGTCATTAGTTTATATACACACACATGAAAAAGCTGGGACTGTATATTGAAACTGAAACCAATTTGTAAATCTTTGATTCTGTATTGCACGCAAAACATTACTTGATGTTCAACCTCAAATTTTATTGTTTTTTCAAATTAAACACACTTTGATTCTTGCAATACATTTAAAAAAAGTTGGGACGGTAAAGCGTTTACCACTTTGCGATATCGCCACTCCTCCTCACAACACTTAAAGATGTTTAGGGACTGAAGAAACCAAGTGATGAAGTGTTTCAAGTGTTATTTTGTCCCAGTCTTCCTGCAAACAGGTCTTAAGGTGTGCAACAGTATGGAGTAGTCAGTGTCATTTTTTGTTTCAAGATTCACCAAACATTCTCTCCTGGGGACAGGCACCCTCTCCTTCAGGCCAATTTATGCTGACAACCCAGTCCTCGCAGATAGCGTCGCAGACAGTGTCTGCGTAGCCCCCCCACCTTCGCAGACGCTCTGCGCGCACCTCCCAAAAATTGTGACCACCGCAGAAGCCTCGCAGACAGCGTCGCAGACAAGAGGGCTCTGATTGGTCCACTCTACATCCGCTGTACACGCACTTCCGCTTCCCTACTTTCCCGGTTTGGTTTGTTTTCACGACCGGCATTTTTAAAAACACGAGCGAAGATGGAGCAGCACGAAGAGCGGTTGATCGAGGAAGTACGTACATCTATACGACTCCAGTTCTAGTCATTATAAGTAACCGGAGGATAAACACTCCACTAACCACACCCACCAACTACTCCTAGCGATTTCGCGCCCCCTTGCGTTGTGGCGGTGAATAACATCGCGCACGCCTATTACTCCCCGCTCAACGATAAATTACAACTGTCTGCGAAAAGCTATCTGCGAAAGCCTTGTCGCAAGAGCATGCAGAGGCCTTTCCACAGCCATGTCTTTGTAACGTGTGCAGAATGTGGCTTTGCATTGTTTTGTTGAAATATCCTTGGAAAAGATGTCGACTTGAAGGCAGCATACGTTGCTCCAAAATTTCAATATATTTTTCTGCATGAATCCCGCCATCACAGAAGTGTAAGGTACCTTTGCCAAGGGCACTGACACACAACCCCATAGACAGACAGACCCTTGCTTATGGACTTGCTGCTGGTAATAGTCTGGATGGTCCCTTTTGTCTTTGATCCGGAGCACGCTTCATTCAATTCTTACAAAAAATAGGCGTGGAATACTGACTCATCGGACCATAATTCATATTTCCACCTTGTGATGGTCCACCCCAGACGCCTCTGACACATCAAGGGCACTTCTGGACACAGTTAACATAAGGCTTCCATTTTGCACAGTAAAGTTTAAGTGGCGCTTGTGGATGTAAAACTGTATTATAGCTTGTCAAAGTAACCCCATGTGGTTATATCAGCTATCGGTGAATGACTGTTCTTGATGCAGCACCGCCTGAGGGAACGGAGATCACAGGTGTTCAGCTTAGGCTTGCGCCCTTGCCCTTTACACACAAATTCCTCCAGATTCGTCGAATCATTTAATGATATTATTCACCGTAAAGGGTGAAATATCCAAATCCCTTCATATCTTTCTTTGAGGAACATTGTTTTTAAACATTTCAATCATTTTCTCATGAATTTGCTGACAACTGGAGATCCTCAGACCATCTTTGTGCCTCAAAGACTAGGCCTGATACCAAGTACTGATTATGTACTAAAGCATGATTACAATCACTTGTTTCAAATTACATTAATGGTTTTACCTCATTACTAACCCTAAATTGCCCCATCTCAAGGGTTTTTGGAATGGGTTGCAGGCCTGAAATGCACGAATGGATGCATAACAACAAATAAAATGAATTTCACCAGAAAAAAATATGAAATATCTTGGGTTTATACTGTCTGCAATATAATACAAGTCAAAAAGTCAATTTAGAAAGCACTGCTTTTTTTTTAAATTTGCATTTTCCATACCGTCCCAACTTTTTCTGATTTGGAGTTGCGTACACACACACGCACACACACACACCCCTCTGAAAACCCTGGAATGGAAAGGCCAGATTTGATTTTGCTCTACACTGAATACATTTAGGTTTGAGATCCTAAGATGAATGAGACAATAAATCAGAATTATCATCATATTTTGATTTCAAACACAAATAACAAAACCATTCTAACACACACACTTAAAAGAGGAGCTGGTTATATCTTACTTAATGACTGTGTTGCTGGCATTGAGCTCCTCCACCAGGAAGGCTAGGATGGAGGCCTTAACTTCAGGGCTCAGGGTTTGGAAGCTTTTTGTGCGGAGACTATTGCAAACATCCCTCTCAAAGCCATGAGATTCTAGAAAGACCCGGAGCACCTCAGACACCGTGCTGTGGCACAGTTCCAGATCCACCAACTTTTCACCTAGGATCTTCACTGACTACAAAAAAAATAAAATAAAAAAGGCCTTTTAACTGCTGATGCACCTCATCAAACTTATTCAGCCAATGCATAACCCATTTTCAGTCAATGCGTAAAAGCTGATTTCAGGAGAAATGCAATATTAACCATCATACACTACCGTTCAAAAGTTTGGGGTCACCCAGACAATTTTGTGTTTTCCATGAAAAGTCACACTTTTATTTCCCACCATAAGTTGCAAAATGAATAGAAAATAGAGTCAAGACATGTTTCTGGCCATTTTGAGCATTTAATCGACCCCACAAATGTGATGCTCCAGAAACCCAATCTGCTCAAAGGAAGGTCAGTTTTATAGCTTCTCTAAAGAGCTCAACTGTTTTCAGCTGTGCTAACATGATTGTACAAGGGTTTTCTAATCATCCATTAGCCTTCTGAGGCAATGAGCAAAACACATTGTACCATTAGAACACTGGAGAGCAATTCCAGCGTTATGGACGTGACACTTGAACTTAAAATGGCAACAAATGACCCAGTGCATGTTTTATTGTCTCCCAGTATTTAAACAGGTGTTGCATATTTTAAGGCTGTACCATACTGGAGAAGTGATAGAACAAGAACAATTCCCATAGTACATCTAGGGCATGCCAGAAAATGCCAATAAAAGATGCGTTATGGATGTGACAGAAAAAGTATCACTTTTCTTGGGTGACTGTACATTTTTATCAAACTCTGTGAAATTGTAAACCTAATGTCGAAATGGAGATATCCGTTTGATAGAGGGGTCCAAGGTGAATATTAAAAAATCTTTGTTTAAAATATTTTGTACTTCATGCAGAGTTTCGGAAGGAAAAGTCAGCGTTACGGATGTGACGCGTCTGAAATAGACATGGCATATGTTTAGAAAATCAGCAATTTAACCACCATAACCCTTTGAAAAACTCTCTAAATATCAGCTAAAACTATCAAAGTTCTTAAATAATATTTAGGATGGCTATTGTTTTGCTGTTTTGTGGATTTTAGCATACATTTCTGTGGCTTGTGGCAATAATATAGAATTGTACATGATCAAAGTTGGTTTTAGCTTGGGTTTTACATTATAAGAACGAAAGACTGACAGTGACATATTAGGTTGGTTACAAATTGGTTCAACTTATTCACATCTGTAAAATACAGGCCTAGGTGATCTCTGGGAGTGGTTTTGATGTATTACATGTTGCTTTATTTTTGCATGGTGAGGTTGACATTTACATGGAATTGCACTGGAGTGAGAGTTGCTGGAAATGGGCCTCTATACACCTATTGCACCAAAAACCAGACATTTGCAGCTAGAATAGTCATTTACCACATTAGCAATGTATAGAGTGGATTTCTGATTAGTTTAAAGTGATCTTCATTGAAAGGAACAGTGCTTTTCTTTCAAAAATAAGGACATTTCAAAGTGACCCCAAACTTTTGAACGGTAGTGTACGTCTGTGAAGGTTCTCAGTCGTCCATGTCACAGTAAACTGTGGTTGCTAAAGAAGGCAACTGGACTTGCTTGAGTTGCCTTCTTTAGCAACCACAGATTAACCACAATTATTTAAAAAAAAAAAAAAAAAAAAGAGAACATCTTTCAGAACCACTTTTGGCTTAATACATTGGTCAAACTTTGGTCATAATAATGGCCAGGATTTGCCAAATCTTTAGTACAACACAAAAATAAATTTGGATTACCTTCACACATGCAGATTAAAACAAAATAGAACAAAGTGTGGCAATCTATAAGATCATCGATTCTTACTGGTTAACTTACAACTCGGGATCCCAGTAATTAAGGAATCATCACCATAAAAAGAGAGCTCATCCCAAAAGAAAAAAGGGCAGTGTACTGAGTGGGGGTATGGTTTGCAGGGGTTATACAGCTTGAGAGAGGGTTCAGGGATAAGTCAAAGGGTCGATGACTAACATGGCACCCCTGATCTTTGTTTACTGACATGCATTTACATGGTCTTAAAGTGCATATGACGGGTAAATTCAGGAGCAAGATCAACGTAATTCTCCTATTTTATATTAAACTTTGGTCAAATATCTGTCACATTCTGCATTCTCTGCAATTTTTTTTTGTTACCTTGCGCAATACCAGAAAAATTCAGTTGAAATCGAGCCATTTGAGGCGAATTGGTCCGCCTCTGAAAAAACTTGGCATTTGGATTTCCCGGCAAACATTGATTTTCGTGACGTCGCGTGCGGGACGCCTCCCTCTGAATCCTACATCAGCGCTGGTTTGTTTATGAGAAAACGACCTGGTGGTTTTCTGCAAATTTCTTCAACGTTATCACGTAATTATTAAAATGGTTAACAGATGGATCGTAGGAGGGTGTAGCAACACCAATCTTGATGGGATTAGTACTCATCGTTTCCCAAAAGACCGGACAACGAGTGAGAAATGGGAGCGCTTGGTCTACACAGGCTGTGCACTGAAACCGTGCAAAGCTCTCGCAGCCTGCTGGCGCTTCCGCAGGTAACGTCACAAATCTGGCTCCAGACTCCCTTGGGATTTTTCCAGACGCGTTTTGTTATTTTATTTTTTTCTGCTGTAGACAGATGGCCTTGTGCAAAATTACCCTTCTGGAGGAGTGTGTAAAGGGACATACTTTCATGTAAAAAAAAAACCAACATGAAACTGGTCCAGAATATGCACTTTAAGCCTCTCTCTACCTGGAACAGTGAGCTGTATGTAAATGAGTGAAACTATCAGCATAGAAAAGGTTTGCTTTCTTTTTGTCGTCATTGTTGTTCAAGCTGAGAGGATTCTGAAAGTTAATAAAAGTTCAAAGCTTAATCTGAGTCGCCTTTGTTTTTCCATCAGGGGAAAACAACATTAGCCTAGCACTAAAAGGGGGGGGAAAACAATTGCTAAATACACTAACAAGTGTATTACAGTATAATCAACAAACCTGATAGTATGATGGCAAACCAGGCTCGTGCAACACAGCATTGACCAGATTTATTAGTAGGTCAAGAAGTTCACTTTGGCTTCTGCCTAGTCCCAGCAAACCCTCCTGCAGGGTGGCCAGACTTGGGATATCCTTGGGTACCTGAAGGCCCAACACATTCCCGTAGGTGTGTAGGAACTCCACGACTGTGAGACAGTGGGAAAAGACGACACCTGACAGCACCAGTCCTGGGATGCGAGACAACTCTGGAAGAGGCTTGAGTGACAACAGACCAGAAAATACAATTGATTAGCAAGTCATAATTCGGGTTATAATAAATAAGTTTATTCTAAGAAATAAACTGATGCTGCGCAGAAAATTTCGGTTAAAAGCAAGGTTTTGACATCTTTGGAGTCGGACAATACATGCAATTGCAGGCACTTTGTGTTTATCACTAGAATAAATATTCTTTCATGCACTCACTGTGTGGTCAGTGAGGCACATGTCCTCAGTGGGCTTTTTCAGCTCCTCTAGGATTTTCTGCTGCCGCTTCCTCTCCTCCAAGCGTCTCTTGGCCTGCGCCCTTCTCTCTGCCTGCCTCTTCGCTGCCAGTGCTGCTTGCGCTTGAGCCTCTGCTTCAGCCTGAGCCTTAGCCAGAGCTTTAGCTTTGCTACGGGCTCCTGCCATCCTCTTCATAGGACAGACCTTCTCAGGACACTGCTCTACAGAAACCTTCCTTCTACAGCCTGGCTTCCTCAGCTGATCAGTGACAGACTGGTAGACGTTTGTGTCCAAGGACTGGTCCTCCTGCGTAGGCTCTTTGGCATTCTCCAACTGTTCACAAACAAGACACCGGATTAGATTTTTCTCTCCCCAGTTTGGTCACCTGGCAATTCCCACTCGCCAGCCAGGTCTTTCCCAACATACGACAGCTACCAATCAGAGAGAGTAAAGCCTAACTGACTTTTCACTGAGAAACACGAAGCCAGCCACCTGTATCCTCTCAACCTGCTGCGCCACCTGGCAGCATCACACACTTGAAGGAAAGCACTATCTGCTGTCTCCTGCGTACATGGGCTCACAGACACCCAGGATTTATGTCGCTGTGATTAACAGTGGAGAGAAAGTACACCATCCCTATCACCCAGACAGCATGGCCAATTTTGCTAACTCTGCTCCTGGCCTTGGATGGCTGGGGCATTGTCAGTTTTTAAAAATGGGGCAAACACGTGAGAAATTTTGTGAATGATTAATGATCCATCATCCCACTATACACCCAGTGTCATCCAGAAGATGACGGGTTCCCTTTCGAGTCTGGTTCCTCTCAAGGTTTCTTCCCCATGCTGTCCCTCAAAGTTTTTCCCTTGAGGTGTTGCTCATTAGGGATCTAGTTCTAAATCCATATCCAGATTTATGGAAAGCTGCTTTGTGAGAATGACCGTTATAATTTAAACTAGATAGAACTCGACGCCAACGGCGTCGATGGGGATGCCTCCGCCTGGTAGACTACACGCCTTATTAAGTTGTGATTTGGGGATGGACATTTGACCTCACAGTAATCTTGACCTGTGACCTTTTAACCTCAAAATCTAATCAGTTCATGTTTGTCCCAAAGCGCACAAATGGTGAAAGTTTGGTGAAATTCCTTTCATTTGCCTTGGAGATATCGTGTTCACAAGGCTTTTGGACAGACATTTGACCTCACAGTGACCTTGACCTTAGACCTTTTAACCTCAAAATCTAATCAGTTCATGTTTGTCCCAAAGCGCACAAATGGTGAAAGTTTGCTGAAATTCCTTTCATTTGCCTTGGAGATATCGCGTTCACAAGGTTTCGGGACGGACGCACGCACGGACGGACGGACAACCCGAAAACATAATGCCTCCTGCACCTTATGGTGGCGGAGGCATAAAAAAAAAAAAAAAAAAAAACCCACCTATATAAATAAAATTTAAAGGGGAACTGAAGGCAAATTTATCATCAAAATTCTATTTCTCTCATTTTATAAAATGTAGGAATGCATTTCTGACAGCTACTGTATTTTGTCACTGCTATAGCAAGTTATGAGTGTTTGAAATATGCTATGTAATATATCAGTCCATATGTCAAAGCAATGGCCGTAAACGAGATTCGCTGAGACCGGTGCGAGACATCGTAGGACGGAAGTAAAACATGCAGCGGAAATCAAAGTGACCAACATCTGCCAACGTTGTCAAAAGACGCGCGCGCCCTCTTTCAAATGCTGACGTGATCAAGCTGGAAGTTTTCCCTGTGTCCGAAATCGCTCCCTACTCACTATATAGGGCACTATATATAGTGGAGATGCCATTTTGTAGTGCTGTCCGAAACCTTAGTGAGGATTATGTGGGAAATGCGCTCAGTATAATATGTATTTATCACAAAAATACAGGCATGTATTTATTATTTTGAAAACCCACCAGCCACCTGATCTGGCACGTTTTAACTGTGCGACAGTAATGACGTAAATACCAGCGCGCCGGACTCGTCCTTATCCTGTCGTCTTTCCAACTCTTCCCTACTCCACGTTGGTTCGAAGTCGTATGGAATAATCTCCATGTCACGTACGCGAGGGAGGCGGATGTATGAGCAGGAGTATACAGTTTAATGAAGTGCAAAATATATATACGGTGAGACAATATATACACGGGCAAACAATCCAAAACGGCGGGCTAGACCAAAAACGAGAATACAGGCAAAAGGGTCAGTCAAGGCGCAAACAGCACATCAAAGGCTAAGCGAGGTCAAGAACGAGAAACAGGTAACGAGGATCGCGAAACAGGAAATCAAGACAACGGGTAGAAAGGCTCGGTAATGCGTATCGTAATACTTCGCGAGCACAGTCCTTAAACAGGCAAACACAGTTCCTTAATTGAGTTCAGGTGCGCCTTGTTCATGGCGCGCGTGCTGGAGTCCACTCGATGTGCCTTCAGGTGCACGCGCCACAGCGCGCAGGACTGACACTCCATCACTGATGAAGCTGGCAAATCTCGAAATTAATCTAAATTGGAATATGGCGATCTGGCCGCTGTGTAAACAGTTTTCAAAGTGCTGGTGCTGACACTTCACATTTCGCACAAGTCTCGTGAAGGTCGCGCGGATAAGCGACGCCTGCCGTGGACCATACGAACTACATTCAACATGGCTAAAAACCGAAAAGGCTGACAAGTGTAATACAATACTGTGTGCCGATACAAGTCACAAAATAACATTAATAAAACCGAAAACGTAACTGAATAACACGTTAACTAAGAAATAAAGCAAATGTAAAAATGACTTCAGCTCCCCTTTAATACGTACCAACATACAAGAAACATGTCCTCAAATTATTTGTGTTGGAATACTTTAACTTGGCATACTAGGGGTGTTCACACGGCAACTTTTACTCCGGTGTAGCACCGGGGCTGCCCCGGTAGAGCGTTCACACGGTACAAAGTTATACCGGTGTCGCCCCTGAAAGCTGCTTAAACCGGTGCAAATCTAAAGGCCTCTGCATGCTCTTGCGACAAGGCTTTCGCAGATAGCTTTTCGCAGACAGTTGTAATTTAGCGTTGAGTGGGGAGTAATAGGCGTGCGCGATGTTATTCACCGCCACAACGCAAGGGGGCGCGAAATCGCTAGGAGTAGTTGGTGGGTGTGGTTAGTGGAGTGTTTATCCTCCGGTTACTTATAATGACTAGAACTGGAGTCGTATAGATGTACGTACTTCCTCGATCAACCGCTCTTCGTGCTGCTCCATCTTCGCTCGTGTTTTTAAAAATGGCGGTAGTGAAAACAAACCAAACCGGGAAAGTAGGGAAGCGGAAGTGCGTGTACAGCGGATGTAGAGTGGACCAATCAGAGCCCTCTTGTCTGCAACGCTGTCTGCGAGGCGTCTGCGGTGGTCACAATTTTTGGGAGGTGCGCGCAGAGCGTCTGCGAAGGTGGGGGGGCTACGCAGACACCATCTGCGACACCGTCTGCGAGGACTGGGTTGTCAGCATAAATTGGCCTTAACCCTGCTCGGGAGGTGGTTTAAGAAATTTACTCCGGAGTAAACGCGAGTTTGCGGGGCAGCACCGATATAAAATGGGACGTCTGAACGCTACAGGGGTAGACTCGCTACGCGTGAGGAGAGTTGATTACATACGGGCATTGCATAATTTGCATCCTGGTATTTTGCGCTTCCAAAATGGCGAATATCAACAACAACAAAGCTGCGTGTCTTCCAGTGTTGCCAGATTGGGCGGTTTTAAGTGCATTTTGGCGGATCTGAACATATTTTGGGCTGGAAAACGTCAGCAGTATCTGGCAACACTGGTGTCTTCATCCACGTTGTTTTCCCGGCGCTTGGTGATGCCATGTCAACCGGGAAAAGGAAGTACATTTTCACGCATGCGCATATTTCATTTCCGCATTATTACTATCGTATAGCACGGTCGCAAAAACTGCCGTGTGAACGCAAGTGGGGCTGCACCGGTGCTAACACGCTTCTCTCTAATAAGCAGGTTTGTGACGTGTGAACGCTCCACAAAATTTACACCGGTGTAAGATATATAGCAACAAAATACATCGGTGCAGCATCAATGCAAATATGTGCCGTGTGAACACCCATACTGTTTTTGTGCAGAATATGTCCATTTATATGGTAATAGTTTTCAGTCAGTCGATTTAACCCCTGTGCGGTCCTCTGAAATGAGCCTGAAACGCCCATCCAAGACGCAGTCAAAATTACTTTAAAGCTGCTCTTGAACTATTTGGAGCACAAGCACGGTTTTGTTCTTTTCTGAAAGGCAACACACTGAAGACTTTTCACGAACGGTCACAATCACTAAGTGCCCCTGGCATTGAGCAACAAGTTTGAACACACTGAAGTCGGATGTTTTTCTTTCCATCTGAAATTTTTTTTTTTTTGGCAAACAAATGCCTACAGGTGACTATAGTGGACTATATCAACTTTTTAGCTGGAAAATACAATGGAACTACATCATTAAGCCTTACCTCCACCGAGATCAAATTTTATAATAACAAAACATGAATATTTTACACATTTTACCAAGCACATATCTAGATGTTTTCCAAAAATGCCCATTTGGAGACTCTAAAGGATGCTCGGTAACCATGGTCACATACCTACTAATCACAGGCTACTAGGCTTGAATTTTGGTCTCTATAATGAAAGGTGAAACACAGACGTATCTTATCCAATAGCTATAGGAAGCATAAAAGCATAAACGCATTAATAGGGCTTTCCCCTCCCCTTTCTTGTTACTAAGCTTTGTGCATATAAAAGTCAATAACCAGATTTATAGTATTCTATAATAATTACTCAAATAAATATTGTATAATGTGATATATACATATATATAAAAAATACGGTATCCAAGTTTATATCTATATCATTTATATAATAACTAAAAAGAAACCTAAGACCCTTTGGACCTCTGGTGGACACCTAGAAGTAACATTGCTGAGATGAATGAAAAAGCAACTTTTTATTTGGCCAGAAGATGGCACTAATTACCCATTTATATACCAGTTGAGTTGATATCCTAAACTTAAAGTGCATATGACGGGTAAATTCAGGAGCAAGATCAATGTAATTCTCCTATTTTATATTAAACTTTGGTCAGATATCTGTCACATTCTGCATTCTCTGCAATTTTTTTATCTTGCGCAATACCAGAAAAATTCAGTTGAAATCGAGCCATTTGAGGCGAACTGGTCCGCCTCTGAAAAAACTTGGCATTTGGATTTCCCGGCAAACATTGATTTTCGTGACGTCGCGTGCGGGACGCCTCCCTCTGAATCCTACGCCAGCGCTGGTTCGTTTATGAGAAAACGACCTGGTGGGTTTCTGCAAATTTCTTCAACGTTATCACGTAATTATTAAAATGGTTAACAGATGTATCGTAGGAGGGTGTAGCAACACCAATCTTGATGGGATTAGTACTCATCGTTTCCCAAAAGACCGGACGACGAGAGAGAAATGGGAGCGCTTGGTCTACACAGGCTGTGCACTGAAACCGTGCAAAGCTCGCGCAGCCTGCTAGCGCTTCTGCAGGTAACGTCATGAATCTGGCTCCAGACTCCCTTGGGATTTTTCCAGACGCGTTTTGTTATTTTATTTTTTTCTGCCGTAGACAGATGGCCTTGTGCAAAATTACCCTTCTGGATGAGTGTGTAAAGGGACATACTTTCATATAAAAAAAACAAAACAAAATTGGTCCAGAGTATGCACTTTAAAGTTTTCTGCAACTCAAATTCCAGACTTGAGATTTTGCGCACACTTGGCAAAACAATTACAATTTTTCCGCACGCTTTACACGTGTCCATGTACTTCGGAGTTGAAGCTGCATATCCTCGTGTTCAGAATTTCACTGTCTACACGACGCACCAGTCATCAGCACAATTGGCTCGGTCTGACCACAAAGGAAGAGGGGAATGTACTTTTTTCCAGCATGGACTCATGGATATTTTACACTGTGGACAGGACATGGAAGCTCCTATTTTGTCAGTTGAGGTGTCGATGGAAACACTTCACCATTTTCAGTCACCACTGTGATGAGAAGATATTTGTTTACATGCGAAATGGACTTATGGCCTAACATACATGGAAGTTTAGGCACGTCTGCTTGCTAATTTTAAACGATGCAGTAGCAGTCTGTGGGTATTTATTGATATAACATGTTCTGGACCAAATATTTTACTGAACTGGATCATTTGAACCTTTCCCAATGTAACAAAACCCTCTGTATTGGAATGGCATCAATCGGTGGATTACTATGAGGCTCATAGGCGAGTTATGTGAATTTTGTCGTTGGTTGTTCATTAGATTACATTATAGGCATTAAGCACACGCTCTTATCCAGAGCAGCCTGGGGAGCAGCTGGGGGTTAGGTGCCTTGCTCAAGGGCACTTCAGCTATTCCTTCTGGTACAGGGAATCGAACCAGCAACCTTTTGGTCCTAAAGCTGCTTCTCGAACCATTAAGCCATGGCTTCCCCATTTGACAAAAAGGTTGATTGCACCTGCTGTCGTGACTGTATCTTAAAATGGTTTGCGTCAACTGAATCTCAAGAATCTTAGCTTTCTAAAGATATGTCACACGAGTATCTACTTAACATAGGATGTGTGTGTACTCCCCCCAATATGCAGTCTCGCCCACGGGTCACTGGAACATCAATCTACTTCCTTTAACGTTTTGATGAATTGAGTGTTAGCCATGCTACAAGCTAGAAAACCACAGTAATGCTGTGTCCAAAATCACTCACTGCTCACTATATAGTGGACGATATCATGAGTTCGCCATTTTGTAGTGCTGTCCGAATGTATAGTCAGAATTATTACACCCTATATAGTGGACTCCTAGTATCCCACAATGCATCATGAAGCATAGTGTACAACCGATGGTCGCTAACCAAGCAATCTATACCAACATGCATTGCGGTTCCTCATGACAACGGGCACGAGACAAATTTAGAAGTTGTGGCGTGAAAATGGCAATAATATTGTAGTGTGTTGGGGCGAATGGACGGAGGAAGAAACGCATTATAAACGGACATTCAAGTACAATTAAAGAGAGCAAGAGAACAGAAAATAAATCAAATAAAATACAAGAATAAGAGTTACAGTGCAGAGCGAGGAATTAATCAAAAGCTTCAAATTTGATTTAAGAAAAGACAGCGGCAAAGAAGAAAGTATTCAGCCTTGATATCAAAGAACTGAAAAATGCAGCAGACACAAAGTACTTTGCATTTATTAACGTGGGAAATACGCTGAGTATGATGCGTGTATCACAAAATACATGCATGTATTTATTATTTGGAAAACCCACCAGCCGACTGATCTGGCACGTTTTAATTGTGTGACAGTAAATAACAGCGCGACGGAGTAGTGTCCGAAAGAGGGTTTTGGGTTTGGTTTTTTTTCATTTTACCAATGAGCTCACTATATAGTCCTCTATATCAAATTCCCTAGATAGTGAGTAGTGAATGAGTGAGTGATTTCGGACACAGTAAGAGTTCTGAGAGTCACTTATACCCCTTTTCCACCAAATCAGTTCCAGGGCTGGTTTGGGGCCGGTGCTGGTTCACAACTCGTTCAACTTGCGAGCCAGCTGAGAACCAGTTTGCTTTTCCATAGCTCGGGGTGCTAAGGGAAGCCACGTCATTACGTCACTGTATACGTCAGTTACGTCGTTGTATACGTCAGTTACGTCGCTACGTTTGCATAAACCTTAGCGCGAATATCGAAGCAAAAACACAGAAGAAGCAGCAGCAGCAACAACAACAATAATGGATGACTTCACGTTTTTACAGCTGCGGCTTCTCATCGCTTAAAAATGACTGCCTTTCGTGGTCTTGCTATTGTTGTTGGTCTTAACAACTCCGCCCCCCCCGCTGACGTAAGCGGTTCTTTCCTCTGGCCCAGCAGAGAGTTGGTGCTAGCCTGGAACCGGTTTTTCTGGCCCCAGAGCCAGTTCTTTGTCAGTGGAAACAGAAAACCCGGTTCCAAACTAAGCACTGGCCCCGAACCAGCCCTGGAACTGCTTTGGTGGAAAAGGGGCATTAGTGAGACCCCAGTACGACATAAACTAAACCATATACTGTAAATGTGAACAGTATTTTGAATGCATTTTTTAAATCTGAATTTTTTTTTTTTACAGCTCTAACCAACATTTCCTGCGTTTTCTCTGTTTCAGTTTACCTTAGCTTTTAGCTTCTCCTGCCTGATCTTCCGGTTTTTAGCATCTTCCATCCTTTTCATTCGTGCCTAAGTAAAAGAAATGAGAATCTGAGTTACAGGTTGACAGACCTGTATAGGGTGAGCTTCAAAAATCTCAAACACAGCAAGTAATATCAGAGACGAATCAAAACCCAAATAGAAATCAAATCAATGCAGCTTGTTTCCAATTTGGAAGTGACATGAAGAAAGCTCGGGGACATCGGGAAGAGGCGGCAAGTCAGGGAGTCGGTGGAATATGAGGAGCTGGGGAAGCAAGGAAACAGTTGCAGCAGCACACCACATACTTTTGGGTAACTGCGCATACTTTTCATGACCTCAGACACGGCTCACACACAGGTGAGAAGCTGAGTATTCGTTTCCATGCTTTCCTGGACTGGTTTAATTAATACAACTTTCAGATATCTGTATTAAACGGCGAGACTGAGACCCCGTCCACACGTAGCCGGGTATCTGCTAAATCGAAGATATTTTTCTACGTTTTGGCCTGTCATCCACATGAAAACACATCAAAAACGAATATTTAAAAAAAAAAAAAAAAACTCCGGGCAAAGTGAAGATTTTTGAAAACTCCGTGTATGCCTTTTCGTGTAGACAGAGATAACCGGAGTTTTGCGTTTTAGAACGTCACAATCTGCGCCAAAAAAATGACGACAAATCTGCCCTGATGTCAAACGTCCGACCTTTGTTTACTGCAGAAGCCAGATTAAGCGTGGACAAAGAGTAATGGATCGGAGTAGTGCCTTGAAAGCGTTAATTATTGTGCAGGTGCTATTTACATGCTTAATTTTAGAAGCCCAACTACTGACAAGATTCCCAATCAACGTTTTCTTGCGTCTTTTGAAGTTTATACTCCAAAATCGTATTTAGAAGCAATTCTGTCTCCAAGTCTGTCCAGACGAACGAGCTTGGCGCCATGTTTTATGTTTAGGCGGAAGTGACGCCAACAGAGGGCTATTCTGATGTGATTAGGGGGTAGGATTTGGGGAAATAATGCCATCTACAGGTTTGGAATGCTTATGAATGTGATTGAAAACGCAGATGTTCGGTTATGTGTGGAAGGGATTTTTTTCGAAGACGAGGTGGTGTGGATAAAACATTTTTATAAACGGAGTGGGGGGAAATGTTCGGTTTTAAAAATACCCGGCTACGTGTGTACATGGCCTAATACTGTATAAACATGTATTACTCATGCGTAAGGTTATAAATCAAAAAGATTTGCTGCAGGAGGACTACAGCGCCCATTGCATTAACTTTCCATGGAATAAAACGCTTGAATGTAGTCATGCAAGTCACTTTCAAGTGGCAGAACGTGGCTGACGGGTAAAGGCATTTCAAATACGGTACCAGTCAAAAGTTTGGACACACTCATTACTATGAATGAGTAACTGTGTCCAAACCTTTTACTGGTACTGTAAATATTTCATGGTTTGGTAGCATTTTGAATGCTCAGCTACCTCAGATTGTTGATTGTTACTGATAACCTTCACGAGCGAAGATCCCATCGAGCTGGAAGGAGAGGCCTTAGAAGAGGTACACTCCCTAGCTGGGGAGCGTCGCAGACAAGCTGGGCGGTACCGATGCTGACGTCAAGGCCAGAATAGGCAAAGCAAGAGCAGCCTTCCTACAGTTAAAGAACATACGGAAGCCTAAGAAGCTGACTATACGAACAAAGACCAGGATCTTCAACTCCAACGTCAAGTCGGTACTGTTGTACGGAGCAGAAACCTGGAGGACAACAGCAGCCGCGATGAACAAAGTGAAGACTTTTATCAACCCGTGTCTACGAAAGATCCTACGGATCCACTGGCCAAACACCATCAGCAAACAGGACCTTTGGCATAGAACCAACCAGCTCCCTGCAGAAGAGGAGATCCTAAGAAGATGCTGGAGATGGATCGGTCACACACTCCGCAAGCCAGCCTCCAACATAACCAGGCAAGAGCGCCGCCCTGGAACCCCCAAAGCAAGAGAAACAGAGGACGGCCCAGAACCACGTGGTGTCGAGACCTCGATGTTGACACCAAAAGAATGGGGTACACCTGGAGCCAGCTGGAGCGAAAAACCCAAGACCGGGATGCCTGGAGATCTCTCATCGGTGGCCTATGCCCCAGGAAAGGTAGTAGGCTTAAGTAAGTACTGATAACCTTACAATTTTTTTTTTATTACATGTTTTCACTCTAGTATGGGAGCAGAGACTCAGATTGTTTTGCAGGTCAAGGGGCCCACAGGGCCCCTCCTGGGAAAAAACGGGCCCATTTCTACAATGGGGGGCCCCAGTGATTATCCTTCAGTTGAAGCGAACCTAGTGAGCGAAGCGAGCCCAATGAACAGCTGAGGCAGCCCAGGGGCTGTTTTTTTCTTCTCAATTCTGTTTTTTTTTTTTTTGGTATTAGAAGCCATATGAAGCAATGTAGATGACAAAAATCAATGCTTCAACCAAATATATTGAGATATTAAAGGTGTTCACATGGCACATATTTGCATCGATGTATTTTGTTGCGATATATCTTACACCGATGTAAATTTTGTGGAGCGTTCACACGTCACAAACCTGCTTACTAGAGAGAAGCGCGTTAGCACCGGTGCAGCCCCACTTGCGTTCACACGGCAGTTTTTGTGACCGTGCTATACGATAGTAATAATGTGGAAATTAAATATGCGCATGCGTGAAAATGTACTTCCTTTTCCCGGTTGTCATGGCATCACCAAGCGCCGGGAAAACAACATGGATGAAGACACCAGTGTTGCCAGATACTGCTGACGTTTTCCAGCCCAAAATAGGTTCAAATCCGCCAAAATGCACTTAAAACCGCCCAATCTGGCAACACTGGAAGACACGCAGTTCTGTTGTTGTTGATATTTGCCATTTTGGAAGCGCAAAATACCAGGATGCAAATTATGCAATGCCCGTATGTAATCAACTCTCCTCACGCGTAGCGAGTCTAACCCTGTAGCGTTCAGACGACCCATTTTATATCGGTGCTGCCCCGCAAACTAGCATTCACTCCGGAGTAAATTTCTTAAACCACCTCCCGAGCAGGGTTAGATTTGCACCGGTTTAAGCAGCTTTCAGGGGCTACACTGGTATAACTTTGTACCGTGTGAACGCTCTACCGGGGCAGCCCCGGTGCTACACCAGAGTAAAAGTTGCCGTGTGAACACCCCTACTGTTTAATCAGTGGCAATATTTTGGAATTCAACCACAGGCCACTATATATCACATCTATATTATCTCCTCCTTGTAAATTATAATTTATTTTATTAACTTGTTTTCAGTTTGGTGTAGGTCTATAGTAGTAGTAGTCACCAGTGGTAGTAGTAGTAGTGGTTGCTGTTGTAGTAGTTGATGTTGCAGTAGTAGTTGTAAATCTAGTATGACTAATTACCTTGGGTATCAGGGGTATCAGTTTTTCAGGTGAATGTGCTCTCTTTCTGCCGAAGAATGACAAAATAGATGTATTTTTCTTTTTTTTCTTATTCATGTTTTCTTGTCTCTTTCGAATATTCGTAAATAGACCGCAAGACGCCACCTTGCGAAAGACTTGGATCAGGTTTTACTCACTTGGGACGCTACAAACGGGGCGGCGTAAATACACGGACGGGTCCGACGTATATTCAATATGGCGGCGGTCAAAACAAATTCATCCAATGCTGAAATCTGTTGAATATCCAGATAATTATGTTGGAAGTTGCATATTTGTGCAAGATTTTCGATACTGAGACCATGAAGTCAGGTACACCACGAAACGTTCCAAATAGGGTATAAAATGCTCGCGTCCATATAGGCCCCTGTCCCTCTCAACAATGCGTTCATTACTCGAAATAGTGCGTCTTAGACGCGGGCGCGCCAACAATCTGAGTCTCTGTGGGAGTGATCATTTTTGTTGGTTTCAGTTTGCACCCATACGCTAAGGCAGCTCCTCCTTTAATTTCTGGTCATTGTGCGAGACTACTCTTATTAAACATGCAATTTGAGACAAGTTATGTCCCCGTTTGCACTTGGTAATTTCATGCGTCTTAGCTGGACTGTATCCTGATGAGATTTTAAGCGCAGACATTTAGGTGCTGTTCATATCTGGCACCAACATGTGTCCTGGGTGATCATCTCCAAGCACGTGTGCGAACAGGGTCAAATGCATTCTGAAGATGTATTATTATCCAATCATTCAGACCACATTCGGACGTAGAGCTGTGAATGGGGGGAGGTGGGCGCGACATAACTGGACTCAGAACAGTCAAACTGAGACAGTCGATGATGCAGATGACATTAAATCAGATCGTCCTGGTCTTGGTTGTGTGTAACATCTGCTCATAATGTCTGGAAATACGCAGTATGTAAACTAGAACCCTACCACCATCAAAACCTGGAATATGGCACGGTCGTGACAATGGGAATCAAAAGCTACTTCACCTTTGTCCTCATTTTCTTCTTGATCTTGGCCAGTTTGACTTTATCTTCTTCTGTGAGCTCCTCTGAGGGGGGAAAAAAGTGTTCTCGTCATTTTGTAATTAAGCTATTTAAATCAGCAAAAATAATGACTTTATATAAAACCAACTGCTGTTTTACACTCTTCATTTCTAAATGCCCCGTGTCCATATTAGGGATTTTTTTTTTTTTAAACAGGAAATTCCAGCCTAAAATCTTACTCTTTGCCTCCAGCCTCTTCAGCAGCCTGGCGTCTATTTTACTCAGCAGATCAACCACTTTCAATTTGGGAGGTCTGCCTGGACGCCTACGCCGGGCCCCCTTGCGCTGAAGGGCTCTAGATTGAGGCTTGACTTCCTTGTTAGGGTTTGGAGGGCGACCACGTCTGCCGGTTATTGCCATAATCATGGATGGGACCTCTTCGTTGGCCAGGAGGAACCATTTCTTTCCCTGCAAGTTATAAAGGCAAGTCGATTACAAACATCTTCCCAAAATACATCACGGAGTAAAAGCAATAGTTTAAAACATGCAATTTATGTGAATTAGACCCTCACTTAGAGGATTCTGGTAATACCAGTAAATCACACTTCTTGGTAAGGAACTCAAATTAAGTTAATCTGTTTAAAAAAAAAAAATCCTTTTGTCTCACCAGTACGAGACCCTGTATTATAAAAGACATCCAATGGTTGTAACTGTTTATCTAATTGTTTCTCTTGAAAAATCTTAATTAATCCTCAGAAAGGTCTAGTCATTCACACAATAAGCCTTACACACAGTAGTTAAACTCCGAGTGACTGTGGCTTTATAAAAGCACTTCTGCATTAAACAAATCCTCTCCCCATCTTTTGGGTTTTGAACATTCAGTCATTCACACGGTCAATAAGGACACCACATTTGTGACTCTAACGGCATTTCATAGCGACAATTTCACTTGATCCTTGATCACTATTCCAAATTGTGATCAACATTCAAGTTCACCAGCAGCTCATCAAGCCCATGAAACCCCCTTTTTATAGCTCCCTTTACAAGACAAACATTCTCTTTGGCATTTAGCTGATGTGGTCTGCACTCACAAACGTAAACAAATATAATGCAGATATATAAGTGGGGCAAGTAGCGGCTCATTGGTTAAAGCAGGGGTCATCAAACTACGGCCCGCGGGCTGACTACGGCCCGCCACCCCCCTTTGACCAGCCCCCCAGCCCCCCACCACTTGAACCAGCCCTATGAGGCAATCCCTAAAAGTGGTCATGGCCTATTTTTTTTTTAAATTGCTTTTTGGCAAATAACAACATGTCTGCATCTTGTATTTTCTTGATTTTATCAATTAAAATTGATATTTAGTTATAAAATGAACTATTCATATTTTCCAAATTTTCGTCATATGCTCGCGATCAAGCAGTGACAGGCAGCGCACGCGCAGAGAACTGTCAGTGTTCAGGACAGCAAAATGGCGAGCGGTCAGCGAAAAGCTGACAGAGAGTGCAGAGTTTTTAAAGAACAGTGGACCACTGATTATTTTTTCGTTCAGTGTAAGGACCATGCAGTTTGTCTTGTATGTAAAGAAAGTGTGTCGGTTTTCAAAGAATATAATCTGAGTCGTCACTACGAAACCCGCCACAAAGAGTATGCTAGTTTGCGAGGGCAAACAAGAGAAGACAGGATTCGGAGGATGAAATGCGGACTGGCTGCACAACAGAATGTATTCCTTCGCCAAACTCAGATCAACCAGGCTGCTGTCCGAGCTCGCTATAAGGTAGCTCACCTACTAGCTACCCATGGAAAGCCGTTTACTGATGGGGACTTTGTTAAAGTATGCATGCTTGCTGTGGCCGAGGAGGTGTGTCCCGACAAGAAGGATGCGCTCAACGCGGTGAGTCTCTCCGCACCTACTATGACCAGGCGAACCGAAGATTTGGGGGACAACGTGTATGACCAGCTGAATGAGAGAGCATCAGAATTCGAGTTTTTTGCTTTGGCCATGGATGAGAGCAATGACGTGCAGGACACAGCACAACTGCTGTGATCTATTGATCTATTGCTCATATTATTATAATTTCACTGGTTTTTTTAATGTATTTATTTTATAGGCCTATTTATTTGACCTTTATTAAGTGCTGCACACAATTATTATTAATAATATCAACAGGCCTACCTACAATTTATAATTTTCCACTCACCTTTGCCAGTGTCAATCACCTCAACTAGGCAGATGTTTCTTATCTTGACAGCTTTGATGTTATTTTTATTAGAAAATAAATAAATGGAATATCTGTGGTATTTCAAATTAAAACAAAGTGTGAAGACTTGATTACTATTTTTGCGAACCACTAGTAAAGATAAACAAAGATGTGCCAGGAATCAAGTGTTGATATAGTAGTGGGGATATAGTAGCGGGGGATATAGTGGTGGGGATATAGTAGCGGGGGATATAGTGGCGG
>NC_083581.1:47336699-47471699 GCF_027579695.1 Neoarius graeffei
GTTTGATTTCCCAGTTTAACAACTAAATAAACAACTGACCATTTTTTTGGTGTCTTTACGCTTGTAAATGCAACACTGAGTAAAGGAAAACAGTACAGCAGACAGTTGCATTCTTACAACTTTGTGGCAACAGTTTAGTGATGGCCTGTATGATGGTCAGGTGTCCACATATTTGTATTAACTGATACTGATTGGGGGAAGTACATTTTTAGGCTGATGAATGGTAGATCTGATATTCCAGTTTCTTTGCTTTGTGATTTTTCTGCTTCTAACCATATTGGTCTGATTGAGCTTTACTCATTTGATCATGTATCGAAGGCGGTTGGTGGAGGACATATTGTTGAAAGTTTGGGGCTTTTAGGCCTCCATGAGATTTCAGTCATTTTAGGGTGGTTAATTTTATTCTGGGTAGTTTAATTTTCCAGTAGAATTTTGAAATGATAGCGAGTTTATTGATTTAAACCAGGTAGAAGGTTGCTGAAATGAGATCTCTGAAAATAAGTAATTTATTTTGCATAGTATTGTCACTTTTATTAATGATATTCTGCCAGTAAGAAAGAGGGAAAGCTTTATCCAGTGTTGGAGGTCACCATTTATTGTATTCATTAATGGAAGAGTTAAATTTGTTTAGCTCTGACAGCTGAGAGGGAATTTTGAAACCTAAATTTTTAATATGTTCAGTAGGGATGGATAGAGTCTTGTCTGTAATTTCATGTTGAGAGGGGACATAGTGGATTTGGACCAGTTTATTGGAGAATTTAGAGTATTTTTCAATTGTATGGATAGTTTATTGTATTATGACTGTAGGTTATTTATAGGAAGAATTAAACATCATCAGCATATAGATAGATTTTATATTGCATGTTTGATGTCTGGATACCATTAATGTTTATATTTTGTCATATAGCTGCAACTAATGGTTAGACAAAAATGGTAAATAGGATAGGAGAGAGCAGGCGTCCTTGCCTGTGACCCCTGCGCAGTGTGAAACTGTGATTAGTTCATTAGTGATAACTGTTGCTTTAGGTGAAGTGTAGAAAGTATTAATCAATAAAATAAATGACTTACTGAAGCCTAATTTATTTAATGAGGCAAATAAGAATTTCCTATTCACTTTGTTGAAGACCTTTACTTTAAGTGTTACTACTGCTGATTCTACTTTTTATGTAATGAAAAATGTATCAGGTGGAGAAGTCTGCACATGTTGGTATTTGATTGTCAGTTTAATCTGTCATTCATTGGATTAATGACAAAATAACAGTTTCTATTCTGGTAGCTGAGCAATTCCAGCGTTATGGACGTGACACTTGAACTCAAAATGGCAACAAATGACCCAGTGCATGTTTTATTGTCTCCCAGTATTTAAACAGGTGTTGCATATTTTAAGGCTGTACCATACTGGAGAAGTGATAGAACAAGAACAATTCCCATAGTACATCTAGGGCATGCCAGAAAATGCCAATAAAAGATGCGTTATGGATGTGACAGAAAAAGTATCACTTTTCTTGGGTGATTGTACATTTTTATCAAACTCTGTGAAATTGTAAACCTAATGTTGAAATGGAGATATCCATTTGATAGAGGGGTCCAAAGTGAATATTAAAAAATCTTTGTTTAAAATATTTTGTACTTCATGCAGAGTTTCGGAAGGAAAAGTCAGCGTTATGGATGTGACGAAATTCCGTTATGGATGTGACGCGTCTGAAATAGACATGGCATATGTTTAGAAAATCAGCAATTTAACCACCATAACCCTTTGAAAAACTCTCTAAATATCAGCTAAAACTATCAAAGTTCTTAAATAATATTTAGGATGGCTATTGTTTTGCTGTTTTGTGGATTTTAGCATACATTTCTGTGGCTTGTGGCAATAATATAGAATTGTACATGATCAAAGTTGATTTTAGCTTGGGTTTTACATTATAAGAAAGAAAGACTGACAGTGACATATTAGGTTGGTTACAAATTGGTTCAACTTATTCACATCTGTAAAATACAGGCCTAGGTGATATCTCTGGGAGTGGTTTTGATGGATTACATGTTGCTTTATTTTTGCATGGTGAGGTTGACATTTACATGGAATTGCCCAGCTAGGGTTTGCTTATATTTTTGTGTTGGTTTCAGTGAGTTATAATGTATGATAACTAGGGGTAAGGTGGGTCTTTGTTGGGTTTTAGGTGCCATGAGATAGTGGCTGTATTCATTTTTGTAGGTCGTCTCATATTCCATTTATTTTAGTTCTGTTATGGTCTTTTAGTAATCTGATAAATATAACATCAGATATTAATCTGATATTATTATTAAGCTGATAAACAGTGGTGCTAGTACAGTTCAGAAGTGCTTACCAAATTCACCAGGAAAGCCATCAGAAACTGGTGCTTTGTTACTAGTGCTTTGTTAATGTTATTATTTTATGGTCTTTCCTGATGTGCTGCTAATGACAGAGATTTTTGTTTTTCATTTAATGAATTTAGCTAGAAATTTTCCAGATTTATTACTATATTCAAAGTTTTCATGTCTGATCTTTGTAATCCCTACCGTAGGTATAAATGAGTATGTGAATGTGTGTACATGATGACCTGTGACCCTTTCAGAGTCTGTCTCTATTCCCAGTGTTCTTAGAATAGGCTCCAGATCCATCGTGACCCTGACCAGGATAAACTGGTATTGAAGAAGTATTGAAGAACAATGAATAAATGAACCAGTGATGTCACCCAGCAACCCATTAATTTGCAGCTCCAGTTTACTAAAAGTATCTGATTCACTTGAGCTGCTTGTATTGTACAGGCTGAGAAACAAAAAAAATTGCAAATGTTTCCTTTGACAGCTGAAATGCAGCATAAATGCAGCTAACTGTTTTTTGTGAGCTGTGGTTGGTAGAAGAGAGCAACTGGACTTGCTTGAAGATTCTTGAAAAACGTTTCACCTCTTATCCGAAAGGCTTCCTTAGTTCCGTCTGACTAATAGGGAGTATCAGGTATTTATCCTCTCATGGATCATCATAGAATCCGAATCAGAATTCTGATGGCTGCATTGTAGGTGGCTGATAAAAGATGTCTTAGACACCCACCTCTGTTCAGTGATGGTCGTTCCAGGTTGACAAAAATGAACGATCCTCTCTGGCTAAGATGTCTGCCAGTTTTCTGGAAGTCCTCTCATACTTCCGCACCAGTCGAAGGGATCTCATCCCAAAGTGCGTAGAAACTAGCAAGTCCAGTTGCTCTCTTCTACTAACCACAGATTACTATGTACCTGGATGACTGCGAATCTTCACAGACATGTTTTTTGTGAGGTTAATGGCAGGCTGACTAACAGCCCAGGTCAAAAAATTTATAATTTAGTTTCTGTTTTATACAGCACAAATGCACAGTTGTTGGATAAACATATGGAGTGGCAAATTCAGAGGCCATTTTCAGTTGCATATTTAACATTTTCTCATTTTGTACGTGAATGGAAAAACTAACATAAGCCTTATTTTTCTGTATAGCAATGTTTTGTAAATATTCTGTTTGAAATTATTTAGTTGCAGTTTGTTCTGTAATAGAATGACGAATGTGCACATCATCAAATCATATGTAATATTTTACTATATTTGAATGATTAACTGTCACTGTTGTGAGAGTAAAATAAACTAAAACAATCTATATGACCATTAGAGGTTTGGCTAAAACTACACTACATAAAAATAATGAGTAAAACTGGCAGTAATTGAACTGTCTGTGTGTACTCATGTATATCAGGAAACTGTGGCAGAGAAGTTCAGTTATGGCTGTCCATACTGTGAAGCAATGTTTGCCACAAAAGTGCACCTGCAGAAGCACAAGATGTGGAACCATTCAGAGAGGGTCAACATGGGGAGCAAGATAGCAGTCACCATGGAGCCAACTTCTGAGCCGAAAACCAAGCCCAAACTGCAAAAACACCCTGTAAAGGAAAATTCCAAAAAAAGGTGAGAGAAGCACTATAACAGCCCAACATTTCACCTTTGATGCCACTTATTTTAAACCAACCGTCTTGCTAAAATATTTGGATACCTGATAAAATTGACATTGGCACATACAAATATCTATTTATTTGTCTTGACTTACAAAAGATGCTTTCTTTACACGTATGCCAAAAATTTCTATATTTACAGGTATTTAGTTATCAGTAACAGTTCTATATAATACACTACATGCGATATTTTAATACAGTATTTTAGTTTTGCTGTTAGACTGTAGGTGTAATAATATGGACTTGCTTCATATCATGCCATGGACAAATTTTATAGTTAATATAAAGATGATAGAGAGAAACAGAGGTGGATTTTCATTAGCTGTCAAAATTTAAATCAGTTTTCACTGAGCAACATTCACAATGATAATTATAGGAGAAATGGGGCTGACTATACAGGAAGCACTGGAAATGCAAAGTACATACCAGCAATATAGATGCGTAACAGAGTGAGGTTTGGGAGGTTGAAGAGACGGGGAAAGGAGGGTTATTTTGTTACTTTAATTTTATTTTCGCTTTTCAGCCTGACTTTTATTTTCATGTCTTACACTGAGACACACTCCAGTGCACTAAATTCACACACAGGCATGCATATACACGTAGTTCTGTGCTGGTTCTGACTCTCTCCCCTTCTTATACTTTCTGAAATTCACTGTGACACAGAGCACGCTCATTAATTAAACCTGCAGGTGCGACCCCTCTTCCAATTACCTCCCCCGGCTGCTCTCTCCGTCCACAGACTGGCTCGACCCCGCCTCCACCTTCACAAGATGATTCACAGTAAATGTAATTAATTAGTCTCATAAAATTATCTGTCTCATTGGTTAATCAGTCTCCTAGAATATACTCTTTTAAAGTTTTGAATTTTATTTATACTCTTTTAAAGTTTTGAATTTATAAATTAAAATTACGCCCTATTATCTGGAGATTGCTAGTACAAATCCTGATAATGCCACAGCCATCTGTGGCTGGGCGCTCAAGAGAGCAAAATTGGAGGGAGGGGTGGTATACTCTCTCTTAATTACAGCAACACTAGTTAATCATGGGCGTCTGTGAGCTACAAGCATCCGGAAGCGGGTAGATAGCATTTTCCTCCGAGTGTGTTACGTGGTCACCAACATTGCCTAAGTATCAGTTCTTCACATTGTGATGTCCCCTAGTGTTTGGGCTCAGTCGCAGGAGTTAGGTGTATGGTTAGGTGTAAGAAAAAAGGTGCTCTTTTATTTACAAATGTGGCAGAATGTGGGGGAAAAGTGAGCGAGGGTGCAAGGTGCTGTGGAAACTTCATGCGCAAGTGTAGGAACGTCCCTTGGAGACTGCTGAGGGGCTGCCACTCAGGGGCGGTCTTGTAGGGGAGAACTGCTTCCCTCAGTGAGCTGATAAGCACTGTTGGAGCTGGAATCAGTTAGCAGACAGAGAGAATATCACAGATTCATTACTTCCTCTCACTATCCTCCTACTCACCCTTCTGACGGAGCGGTATCCTTTTATATCCTCCCTGTGCCTCATGGAGGGTGAGCCGGAGTGATGATTAGTGAGCTCCAGCCACGCTGGATTAGTTTTCCCTGCCCCTCTGCCATGTGCACTGTGTTTGTCAACAGTGATGCTTGAGCAGTGCTGTCTTTTCAGCACCACCACAGAGGGGAGAATCAGCACCACTGTGGCAGCATGGCAAGGAGCACTTGTGAAATTGTGCATGAGGGCCGCTGGCCTGCCAATGTCACAGTACCCCCTCCTCAGCTCCGAGCCAGCAAGTGTGGAAGACTGGGTCCAGAACACATCCCTCCGAGAGAGGCTGTTGGCATTTCCATGGTGGACCCCCACTCAATGTTTGATCTGGAATGAGAAGTCCTGCAGAGAAAGAAACCATGGAGTTACTCTGATATTGAAGTCCTTAGCTTTAGCCATCCACTCTGGGGGGGCATGATCTGTAATGTGAATGAATTGATGACCAGTGAGATAATATTGCAATTCTTCTACAGCCCATTTGATGGCAAGGGCTTCTCACTCCATGGCGGCATACCACCGCACAGTAGGGGTCATTTTTCTACTCATGGAGACAATTGGATGCTATTCCCTGTTGAACTCTTGGGAGAGAACTGCACCCAAGCCAGTCTCAGAGGTGTTGATGTGCACCATGAAAGACTGGGAGAGGTCTGGGTTTATGACCACTTGAGAGCTGGTGAGGGCCATCTTCAATGTTTGGAAGGCTCTTTTGGCTTCCATAGTCCATCATACCTTGTGAGGCTCTCCTTTCCTAGTTAAGTCTGAGAGGAGGGAGGCTATAGAGGAGATGTTAGGCATAAATCTCATGTAGTATCCTGCCAAGCCCAAGAAGGCATGACCCTGGCTCTTTGTCATGGGTCAGGGATAGTTTTTGACAGCCTTGATCTTCCTTTCCTGGGGCTTCATGAGACCATGACCAATGCGGTACCCCCAGGTGACATTTATGGGGGTTTGCTCTTAGCCCGGCTCAGTAGAGCTCACCCAATACCTCAGTGAGCTGGTGTAGGTGCTTTTGCCAGGTGTGTGAGTGAATGACCACATCATTGAGATATGCAGTGGCGTAAGGCCGATGGGACTGCAGGATCAGGAGCTGGAAGGTCACCGGCATCCTATGGAGGCCGAAGGGGAGAACTCAGTACTGTCAGTGACCTGTGGTGGTGCTGAAGGCTGTTTTTGGTCTAGATATGGGGGTGAGGACAACTTGCCAGTAGCCTTTGGTGGGTTGAGGGTAGAGATAAATTGGGCTCTTCCCAGGTGCTTGATGAGGTCATCCACTTGGGACATGGGGTAGCTGTCAAACACTGAGACCTGGTTCAGGTTCCTGAAGTCATTACACAGCTGCAGACTTTCGTTGGGCTTGGGGACTGTGACTATGAGGCTGGACCAGGGGCTGGTGGACTCCTTGATGACCCCAGCCTGGAGCATGCAGGCTACTTCTGCCTCTATAGCCTGATGGTATGCCTTGGGGACCCAGTAGGGCCTTTGGTGGATCCAGAAGTGTTTTGATCTTGTGCTGGAGAATGTGTGTCCACCTGGGTTCCATGCCCCCAAAATATTCCTCCAGCTCCTTGAACTCTTGTCTTTCTGTTGGTGTGAGTTCCTCTTCCTTATGGACTTACTGTTTGTTCAGGGTGCCTATGTAGGGGCTAGAGAGAGCTGAGAACACCGGCACTGTGTCAGTCCATTTTTTCAGGATGTTCACATGGTGCAGTTTGTCAGTAGCTATTTTACCTGGCTGTGGCAAGCAGTAGTTCACTGGGCCTGTTCTCTTTGTGACGGTGTAGGGACCTTGCCAGCAGGCCAGAAAATTTGCAGGTGCTGCTGGGCAGAAGGAGGAGCATGTGGTCCCCAGGTTGGAATTCCAAGGGCTGAGCCAAGCAGTTGTAGACCTGTTTTTCTCTCTGGGCCGCCTGCAGGTGCTCCTTCATGTTGGAAGCTCGATTCTCTCCTGCAGTTCCTGCATGTAGTTGATGACTGAGTAGAATGGTGAGGGTTGCTCCTCTCAGGATTCTTTGTCCACATTGAGCAGGCCCCTGGGTCTGCGTCCAAACAGGAGTTCAAAGGGGGTGAAGCCAGTAGAGGCCTGGCAGGTCTCCTGACCACCGAAGAGCACGTAGAGTAAGAGCAGGTCCCAGTTTTGGCCTTCTTTGTCCACCCCTCATCGCAGTATCCTTTTCAGTGTCTGATTGACCCTCTCGATGAGCTCATCTGTTTGGGGATAGTAGATTGAGGCTTCCAGATAGTTTACATGCAGCAGTTGATATAAGTCTCACATCAGCTTAGACATGAATGGGGTGCCTTGGTCAGTGAGCAGGTCCTTCAGGACTCCCACTCGGCTAAAGAGGACCATGTGCTCACATACAATGTTTTTGGAAATTACTTTGCACAGGGGGATGGCCTCAGGATACCTCGTGGTATAGTCCACTACCACCAATACAGTGGTGCTTGAAAGTTTGTGAACCCTTTAGAATTTTCTATATTTCTGCATAAATATGACCTAAAACATCATCAGATTTTCACACAAGTCCTAAAAGTGGATAAAAAGAACCCAGTTAAACAAATGCGACAAAAATTTTATACTTGGTCATTTATTTATTGAGGAAAATGAAATCTAAAGGAAAATGTCAGGACATCTGTCCATGAACTGAATCTCAAGAGAAGGTGAGTCATGCAGCAAGACAACGACCCCAAGCACACAAGTCATTCTACCAAAGAATGGTTAAAGAAGAATAAAGTTAATGTTTTGGAATGGCCAAGTCAAACTCCTGACCTTAATCCAATGGAAATCATGTGGAAGGACCTGAAGTGAGCAGTTCATGTGAGGAAACCCACCAACATCCCAGAGTTGAAGCTGTTCTGTACGGAGGAATGAGCTAAAATTCCTCCAAGCTGGTGTGCAGGACTGATCAACAGTTACCAGAAATGTTTAGTTGCAGTTATTGCTGCACAAGGGGGTCACACCAGATACTGAAAACAAAGGTTCACATAAATAAATATATTACGTTCATTATGTCTTCTTCTTAAATCAAAATAATTAGTTTTCTTTTGTTTCAGACATGTAAAAGCTTTTTACCTTTACCTGACATGTTTCGACGGTGTAACTTCCGTCTTCATCAGAGGGTCACCCGGATGTTGGTGTGTGATGTGCCTTTATAATCAGCTGATGTTATGGAGGTGTGACCTCCCTGTCAATATTGACAGGTCGGTCACACCTCCTGCTGTCAGTGTTGCCCCCTCAGGACGGCGCTCCAGGTGTGGGAGAGCATGTATGCCCCCTCATCCCTGTTTATTGTTCTTGGACTACACTTTCTGATTTCTATTGACTCCTTAATCCAACGGTGGTATCTGTTGTTCTCTTGCTGTATGATCTGAGCATTGTCCCAGTCCATTATATGATTTTCCCTTCTGCAGTGGTCCGTTATTGCTGATTTCAGGTTCTCTTGCATAGCTTTTTCTTTTATTGCTCTTGTTTGTCTCTGTTCTGTTACTTTTTCACATTCCTTTTTATGTTCCTTTTTTCGTGTACTAAAACTCCTTCCTGTCTCCCCAATGTAGGTTTTATTGCATGACAGGCATGGTATTTCATATATGACATTACATTTACTGTGTTGGTCGATTTTGTCCTTAGGGTGAACTAGTAGCTGTCATAGTTTGGTGTGTGGTTTCACGGGTGTTTGTATGTTTGTATGTTTGTCTTGGTGCTTTTAGACTTAAGTGCTGCATTTGACACGGTAGATCATTCCATACTGTTACATCGACTGGAGCATTGGGTTGGATTTACTGGTATAGTAATCAACTGGTTAAAATCTTACCTACAACAAAGATTTTTTTATGTGGCCATTGGAGGCCACAGTTCATCACCTGTGTCCTTGAACTGTGGGGTTCCCCAGGGCTCAATCCTGGGACCATTACTATTCAACCTTTATATGCTCCCACTTGGACAAATTATTAAGAATAACTCAATAAACTTCCATAGCTATACAGATGACACTCAGCTTTACTTAGCTATGTCACCTAATGACTATGCCCCTTTTGAGTCTCTTCATAGATGCATTGACCAAATTAACAAATGGATGTCTCACAATTTTCTTCAGCTGAATGCAGATAAAACTGAAGCAATTATATTTGGCAAAAAGGAGGAAAGGCTTAGGATTGCCACTGTTCTTGAAACTAAGGGGCTTAAAGCAAAGGATACTGTCAAAAACCTTGGTGTCCTTATTGACAGCGAACTTAACTTCAACAGTCATATGAAAGTGGTAAAAAAGTCTGCATTCTATCACCTAAAAAACATTTCTAAACTCAGGGGTCTCATGTCAAAACATGATCTAGAAAAACTTATTCATGCTTTCATCTCCAGTAGGGTTGATTACTGCAATAGCCTTTTCACAGGTCTTCCAAAAAAGACCATCAAAGAGCTTCAACTAATCCAAAATGCAGCAGCAAGGGTTCTTACAAGAACAAAAAGGGTAGTCCATATCACTCCAATCCTAAGGTCTCTGCACTGGCTCCCAGTGAGCTATAGAATTGACTTTAAAGCACTACTTCTTCTATTTAAAACATTAAATGGGATGGGACCCAGCTACCTACTGGATATGTTTCAATTATATGCACCAACTAGGTCTCTAAGATCACAAGAGAAAAACTTGCTAGTAATACCAGCTGTCAAAACGAAGTGTGGTGAAGCAGCCTTTAGTTGCTATGCTGCTAAGCTTTGGAACCAACTTCCAGATGATATCAAAAATACTCCTACTGTTGTTAGTTTTAAATCCAGGCTCAAGACAAAGCTGTTTTCAGATGCTTTCACTTGATTAATTTTTACCTAAGTAATTAATTTCCTTTAACATAATTTCTTTTAATTTTGATTTTAATGATTTTACTTTATTTTAATTTCTTTTTAATCTTGGATTTTAATAATTTTTCTTTTACTTTAATTCTTTGTTATTGTGATCCTCGTAGATTTTGTCTGCGGGACTATTTTTGGTGATCCTCGTAGATTTTGTCTGCGGGACGATTTTATTTGGTGATCCTCGTAGATTGTGTCTGCGGGACGATTTTTGGTGATCCTCGTGGAAGAGCGCGCTTTATGTGATCCTCGTAGATTTTGTCTGTGGGACGATTTTTGGTGATCCTCGTAGATTTTGTCTGCGGGACGATTTTATTTGGTGATCCTCGTAGATTTTGTCTGCGGGACGATTTTTGGTGATCCTCGTGGAAGAGCCACGGGAAGAGCGCGCTTTATGAGTTAAACCCATAATAATAATTAATCTCGAGGTTGATTCCTTTTTTGAACTTTATTTCATTTTATTATTTTATTTCTACTATTGTTTTATTCTTATTATTTTTCTTCCCCAATTATTTTATGTAATTTTATTTTCTATTGTTTACTGTTCTGCTTTTACTTCTGTAAAGCACATTGAACTGCCACTGTGTATGAAATGTGCTATATAAATAAACTTGCCTTGCCTTATGTTGTGTTTTTTCATGGCTCTTTGGATTTGTTCTGTAACTCCTCTGACATATGGTAGAGTCACTACTGCTTTACTTTCCTGTTTTTGGGTTGTCTGTTTTCTTCCTTTTTCCTGCGTCTTTTCTTTTGTTTTCACTTGTTGTGCGCCTTTGTGTATGGCCCATGGTGGATATTGACATGTGATCAGAGCTTGCCGTATGTGTTGTTCTTCTGTTGCACGTTCTGTGGGGTCGGTTATGATTGATGCACGTTCGTAGAGTGTTCTGACAACTGACAGTTTGTGTGACAGAGACAAACAAGAACAATAAAAGAAAAAGCTATGCAAGAGAACCTGAAATCAGCAATAACGGACCACTGCAGAAGGGAAAATCATATAATGGACTGGGACAATGCTCAGATCATACAGCAAGAGAACAACAGATACCACCGTTGGATTAAGGAGTCAATAGAAATCAGAAAGCGTAGCCCAAGAACAATAAACAGGGATGAGGGGGCATACATGCTCTCCCACACCTGGAGCGCCGTCCTGAGGGGGCAACACTGACAGCGGGAGGTGTGACCGACCTGTCAATATTGACAGGGAGGTCACACCTCCATAACATCAGCTGATTATAAAGGCATGTCACACACCAACATCCGGGTGACCCTCTGATGAAGACGGAAGTTACACCGTCGAAACATGTCAGGTAAAGGTAAAAAGCTTTTACATGTCTGAAACAAAAGAAAACTAATTATTTTGAAAGGTTCACATACTTTTGCCACTCATAGATATGTAATATTGGATCATTTTCCTCAATAAATAAATGACCAAGTATAATATTTTTGCCTCATTTGTTTAACTGGGTTCTCTTTATCTACTTTTAGGATTTGTGTGAAAATCTGATGATGTTTTAGCTCATATTTATGCAGAAATATAGAAAATTCTAAAGGGTTCACAGACTTTCAAGCACCACTGTATGTATCTGTGGCCATGGGAGGACTTTGGGAGTGGCCTTACCAGGTCTATATTTACCTGCTTAAATGGGACCCTTATGATGGGCAAGGGAATGAAAGGTGCCGGGGCTGGCTTATATTGAGTCACTGTCTGACATTGGGGACATCTTTGGCTGAAGTTGTGTACCTTTGCCACCGTGTCTGGCCAGTGGAATCAGTCCTGAATCTTCTACAAGGTGTTCAGGGGTCCCAGGTGGCCACCCAATGGGTGGGTGTGGGCCAGGTGCATGACAGTATTAATCTTTGTGTGGGTCAGGATGAGGAGATTGCAGGGTTTGCTGCAGTGGCTGCAATGATAGTAGAGTAGTTCATTTTTGATGAGGAAGTAGGCCACAGGAAGCACCTGGCTAGGGTTCATGTTCCCATTTATTTGTAGCATCTGCCTCCAGCAGTACTTCAGCTGGTCGTCCCCCTTCTGCTCCCTACCAAAGTTCCCCTCTCAGGCTGCCTGGTAACACACAATGGAGAGAGGGAGTTGTACTCACTTTCTGACCTGACCTCGACATCTGCCTCCTCTTCCATGGTGAGGAGGGCAGCACGCACAGGGGCTGGAGCTCAGTGTTGATGCCTACATCTCTGGGTAGCCCCTCATCTACTTTTGGGTGCAGGATGGTAGAACCCTAGCCAGTCTCTTCCTACAAGCAAGGACATGGACAGATCTGGGACGAGACAGATGGTTAGTGGCCACTCACCTCTCCAGCTGTCCACCTGTACCTCACCAGCAGGAACTTCCCTTGCATCCCTGTGGGCACGTGTCACCACCAAGTTTCCTCTGAATCTGGCAGCAGTGGCCAGAACTCATGGACAAGCTAGGGTGATGGCATTTGCCAAGTCCAACAGGGCTGTGACTGGCTTCCCATTTAGTTGGAGGGTAAAGGTGGGGGTGCTGGTGCAGAGGACATCATGCATGGCGCAGCCAGCTAACCAAGGCTTGTGGATCTTGGAAAGAGAGGCCCTGTCAATTTCAGTGGACATGGGCTTGTCTGAAGGCATAGGCTTGGGTTGTTGCTGTTCTTGTGTCCCTCTCGGTTTCCCAGGGGCTGCACTGGAGTGGCAGCAGAGCTCTCAGTGGAAGTCATGATGTTGTGGCTGTCTCTGACCCCTTTGTGTGGGTATGATGCTCTTGAGAGCTTTGATCATGTCCCTGGGAGTTTTCGTGCACTTAATGCCACAGCTTTTCTTTCTTCTCCGGGAAGGGCCCTTAGGAACTTTTTGAAGGTGATGTGTTCCACTATCTCTAGGAGGATCAGCTGGTCTGGCTGGAGCCACCTTCAGGCAATGTGCAGAAGTGTGTTCATTTATCCCCAAGGTTCCCAGCCAGGTTGATCGACTCAGAGGTGAAAGCTGGAGGTGGCTTGAGTGAAGGAGAGCTTGCAGTGGGCCAGGACCTCTTCCTTTTGGGTGGTGTAGTTGTCAGCCTCTTCGTTGGACAGTGTGTAGTAGGCCCAATGTGCCTCCATGGTGAGTAGAGGGGACAAGGCACAGGACCAGTCCCATAGGGCCCAGTCCTCCTGAGTAGCAACCTTCTCAAATGTGCCCCAAAAGGCCTTGACATAGTCATCGGCAATTAACTTCATGAGCAGGCATTGGGCATCCCGGGTCAGGTCGGGGAGGGATGCTGCTGTAGCTGGGGCAGCTTGTCTGAGGAACAGCAGCTCCTGAGTCGCCACATGGAGGCCCCGTGCCATCTCCTGGGAGAGCTGTGACTGTTGGAGACTGACCTCGAGGAGATGCCACACCACTGGATCCAGGACATGGGGGTTTGGGTCTGTGTCTGCATCTTCTGCGTGCATTCTCCACCAGTATGGTGCCCCCTAGTGTTCAGGTTCAGAGACAGAGGCAGGAGACTGGTGTTAGGTGTAAGAAAAAAGGTGCTCTTTTATTTACAAATGTGGCAGGGTGTGGGGAAAAGGGAGTGAAGATGTGAGGTGCTGTGGAATCTTTGTGCCCAAGTGGAGTAACGTCCCTGGGAGACTGTTGAGGGTCTGCTACTCAGGGGAGGTGTTATGGAGGAGAACAGCTTCCATCAGTGATCCAGTGAGTGTTGTCAGAGCTGGAATCTGTTGGCAGACAGAGAGAGTGGCTCAGATTCATTACATCCTCTCACCATCCTCCTATCCACCTGTCTGATAGAATGGCATCCTTTTATATCCTCCCTGTGCCTCGTGGAGGGTGAGCGGGATTGCTGATTAGTAAGCTCCAGCTATGCTGGATTCGTTTTCCCTGCCCCTCTGCCATGTGTACTGTGTTTGTAACAGTGGTGCTGGAGCAGCGCTGTCTTTTCAGCATCGCCACTGAGGGGAGAAAAAGGCGATGTCCTTTCAGCACTACTGCAGCAGCGTGGCAAGGAGCATTTGTGAAGTTGTTCATGTGGGCTGCTGGTCTGCCAATGTCACAGTGTGCTTTCTCTGAGGCACAGAAAAGTGACATTAAATAGCTGTCATGTGGTAAGGACCTATCTGGCGGGTGGGAATCGGCCATATCTAAATTAGGGAGAAAATTGTGGAAAAATCTAAAAAAAAGAGAAAAGAATATACTAGCTACTTGCCTGTGAAGCTAATTCTAAATGGGGATAGAAAAAGAAGAGTTGTGTGTGTGGCGTTCCTTTCACATACAAAAAACAACAACATGCAGTTGATAGCAAATTTTCATTCTTACTCAGTTGTCCATAAGAAGAAACCTTTATTCGTCACATGCACACTTCAAGCACAGTGAAATTCATCCTCTGCATTTAACCCAGCTGAAGTAGTGAACACACGCGCGCGCACACACACCCAGAGCAGTGGGCAGCCCAGAGTGCCCGGGGAGCAGTCAGGGGTTCGGTACCTTGCTCAAGGGCACCTCAGCCCAAGGCCGCCCCACGTCAACCTAACTGCATGTCTTTGGATTGTGGGGGAAACCGGAGCACCCGGAGGAAACCCACACAGACACAGGGAGAACATGCAAACTCCATACAGAAAGGCCCTTGCCGGCCACTGGGTTCAAACCCAGAACCTTCTTGCTGTGAGACGACCGTGCTAACCACTACACCACCGTGCCGCCCAAATAACAGAAAAGTACTGGATATTGTGAGTTCCCAACTAACTGTATTTAAACAAATGCTGCGGAGCATGAGACCAGATATAATGTACAATTCACTAGGTGGCAAGTCCATTGTTGTGAAAAGCCCAAGCTGAGACATTAGCTAGTTAGCAGCATAGCACCAGTTGAGCTGCATCACATCTCTGTTGAGAGAGTTCTCTTCCTGTTTCTTAAGATTTGCTTTGTTCAAGCAAAGGCTATTTGTAGCATTTTTGCGTAGATCTGCTGATATTTTCTTTGCTTGTTGTTTTGAGTTTGCTGGTGGTTGCTTTACATTGAGCCAGTATGAGTGGCTCCATTGCAACATCACTACATCATCCTTTATGCTATTGCCAGTAATATCACGGCCAGTCACAGTGTGTTATTCCAATGATTCTGATTCCCACTTGAGCCATGGCAAGATTCCCATAAATGTTACAAGGTTGCCAGCAGATAGATTAACATTTTGACTTTACTGTTTTGCTCCCATTCCCAAATGATACCATTACAGCATAATAGTGGAAAATATATGGTTTTCAGTGAGCGTGGAGGTATGAGGGGGTCAATGGGGTGGCAGGAATGTGAGTGTGTATGTGCATGAGGGAAAGAGAGAGTGTATGTCTGTGCCTGTGTGCACTTTTGCACTTATAAAAAATGAACTTCCACAAACCACATAAGAAACAAGGAGAACAATAGGATGGCTAGCAACAGAAACTATAAAAATATTTTCAATGACAAAATAAGTTCCAAAGCACAGTAATGTTAATGGGAATAAAGCTATTAGGAGATTCGTGCATGTGATTCCCTTTATTTAATAGAATGATGATTTTTAACTAACAGTTTGCAGCTTCAAATTACTCAACATAGTAAAACTTTGAAAGAAATAAAAGTGAATATATTTTCCTGCCCAGATGGACAGTTTTACTAGTTGTTAGTTTGTTACAAGCATGAGAAGCATGCAGGGGTGGCATGGTGGTGTAGTGGTTAGCCCTATTGCCTCACAGCAAGAAGGTCCTGGGTTCAAGCCCAGCGGCCGGCGAGGGCCTTTCTGTGTGGAGTTTGCATGTTCTCCGCGTGGGTTTCCTCCGGATGCTCCGGTTTCCCCCACAGTCCAAAGACATGCAGGTTAGGCTCATTGGTGGCTCTAAATTGACCGTGAATGGTTGTCTGTGTCTCTGTGTCAGCCCTGCGATGACCTGGCGACTTGTCCAGGGTGTACCCCGCCTTTCGCCCGTAGTCAGCTGGGATAGACTCCAGCTTGCCTGCGACCCTGTAGAACAGGATAAAGCGGCTAGAGATAATGGATGGATGAGAAGCATGCAGCTCAAGCCTTTGAAGCATCTGTGTGATCGAGTGCCAATGCGGCCTTTGAGGGAGTGGTCCTTGTTCAGTATTTGGTGCTGATGAGTGGCGGTGCAGCATGATTTACTTTGTCTTCATATGCATTTTGCATGTTGATTCATCAATGGATTTGCTTCTTGACAATGTCAGCTTCATAACTCACAGAGGTCTAGCATAATTGAATGTAACTGAAAGCTACTGTTTCACATATGGAAGTAAACTTGCACAAAAAAAGAACGACAAAAACGTGCAATGGTACTATGTAGCACTGGTTGATTTTACACTATAGGGAGAAAGCATGTCTCTCATTACTATTTCAGATGAAAGAAAGATAGGCCTCCTCTTTTCAGCCAGATTGTACATGGTGATCAGCCTGAGAGAGAGAGAGAGAGAGAGAGAGAGAGAGAGAGAGCTTTTATGGTTCATCCCAGTTACTCGTTGAACCCAGAGCAAGAATGCATGGGCTGTGTCCAAAACTCTGTACTGGAATGCTACATACTGCATACTGGTCCAAGATACAATGTGTACTACACACTAATCCCCACCCTAGTATACTGTATAGTATGCAGGTATGACAATTTCCGTGTAGTATACTATAAAATAGTATGTCTGTGCCATCACAGTCAGTATCACACAGGGAGCTGGTGGCAGACTTATGCTGCGTCCAAGATCTTTCAACTTCTGAAAAACATGCGTTCCACTTGATCAACTTGACAGCAATACATGTGAAATTCATAACTTTTAGGTCAGTGCATTGCATCATGGGATGGAGTAGCCGATGAAGTGAGCTTTGGGTTTATTCTGGAAATTTTCACGAGAGTAATCATCCAGGTAACTGTCATGTACTGGAAAATTAAAAATTTTCATGTACTGTATATGACTCAATACATTTCCATCAAGATTAGTATATGAGCAGTATCCAGCACAGAGTTTTGGACACAGCCAAAAGACTGAAGTTCTTTTGATGGATATAGTCAACTTACATATTTCTGTTTGCTGTAAGTACTTTAATAAAGGTGCGCCCCCTATCTGCATGAATGGTCCATTGTCATTGACCTTTTGACATGGCAATAATATTTCGGAAGTTCCATTTTATAGGGTACCCGCAGCAAAAAATAAACATAGGCTGGAAATATTACATATTTTGCACAAATGCCTTTTGACTACCCTGTATTGTCACACTGTGTAGCATAAGGCAGTGTTTTAAAATTATTTTGTATTCCTGCTCACTTAAGTTCCGCTCAAGGGCACAGCCATTTTGCCATTTTGTGGGTGGAGTTGAAGGTCAGCATGACATAGTATCATTGATAGGTTTCCTGTGTGTTGATTGGCTCACTGCTCCTGACGGCGTGATGGATGTACTCGGATGTACCAAACATTGTTGAGAAATGGCGGGGTGCAAAGTTAATGGTGCAAAAACAACAAAGGGGTTAATAAAGGAAAGCATTTTTAATTTTTTTTGCATTACATTGTTACGTTGTTGACAACCCAGCAATGTAAATGACTTGCTAAACAGTGGCTACACAACTTGGGAACAGGTCCCGGTTTAGAAGCATTCTCCTTTTGTAGAAATTCTGTTGTTTGCAAGGACCATTTTGAGCCCAATCGCTTTGAAAGGAACACACACACACACACACACACACACACACACACACACACACACACACACACACACACACACACACACTTATCTTTGTGCAGACACTCATTGACAGTGCATTCCCTAGCCCCATACTCTAACCTTAACCATCACAACTAAATGTCTAACCCCAACAGCCCTTTGAGAAGTGAGGACCTACCAAAATGTCTTAATTTCCCAAAAATGTCCTAACTCTGTTGGTTAAAAACGTGTTCTGGTCCTCAATATGTAGCAAGTAAAAGTATACACACACACACACACACACACACACACACACACACACACACACACACACACACACACACACACACACACACAGAGGCCAGAGGAAGGATCCAGGGTTTCATATCTGCCTACGTGTCTGTCTTTCTGTCTGTGTCTCTCTCTCTCTCTCTCACACACACACACACACACACACACACACACACACACACACACACACACACACAGGCGGGAGGAAGGATCCAGGGTTTCATATTCATGTCTGTCTGTCTGTCTGTCTGTCTGTCTCACTCACTCACTCACTCACTCACTCACTCACTCACACATACATACACAAACAATTCGTTCAACTTTGGGAGGGTGGGCCAGACAGGGGAAGGGATAGCCAGTGTGTTTATATCCCACACAAACATCATCACTGATATTCTAAGACATACTTTAAGTCACTGGTTTTCAGTCCTGCTCCTGGGGGCCCCCTGCTCTGCATGTTTCCCATCTTTCCCTGCTCTACACACCTGACTGAACTCATCAGTGGCACTTTTGTTTAGCTGAGCACACCTGATTTAATCAAGAGCATGTTAATCACACTAACTTCAGTCAGGTGTGTTTGGTTTGGAGCAAGGATAGGTTGAAGAGATGCAGGACAAGGGGCTTCCAGGAGGAGGACTGAGACCCCGTTTACACGTAGCCGGTAGGGTGCATCAGTTGCCCTCACTTTCATAAAATCTGATGCATTTTTGTTTGGGTGTTCCTTTTCACCAATAAAGACATCCTGTAAAATTTTTTGACCATATTCAAAAGTCTAATGGTGGCACCATGAGGTTCATTTTTTGCCAAAAAACACTTATTTTATGTTTTCGCGTAAGGTTTGAATCACAATGTTGGACTCCATTTATTGATTTCTTGTGAGCCAGAGATTATGTTAAGAACCTTTGCAAGGGATTGAGAAGCATTAATGTGATTCATAATACATTTGTATTGTTTAAAAGTAGTTGAACAATGATTCAGTGAACAGCTAAAACTCAAACTGTGCTTGATAATATATTTAGAATATGTACTAAAAATGTGTATCTAAGATATTTGGTATACTCTATAAGGTGCCATAATGTTTCATGAAAAGTGATCGAAATTTTGTCATAAAAGTCATAAAATAGCAGCTTTTTCCATAACTTTGAGCTCCTGGTGCCACCATTAAACTTTTGAATTTTGTCAAAATATTTCACCCAGTGTGTTTTCTTACCAAAAGGAACATAAAAACAAAAATGCATCATGATCGGAGGAACTTTTCATTTTTAGGGGGCAACTGATGCACCCTAGTAGCCGGGTATCTATAAAAACGGATATTTATTTATGCGGTTGCACCCATCATTTACACGTAAACGGAGGTTTCAGTCACTGAAAACGGCTGCTTTTGAAAACTCCGGGCAAAGTGTAGATTTGTGAAAACTCCGTTTTCATGCCTGTGTGTAAATAGTGGAAAACGGAGTTTTCTCCGTGTTATGGGGAAAACGGAGTTTTAGCATTGTGATCTGACGGTCCCTCCTCCTTGGCTTTCAGATCTCTGGTTGGCTTTCTATTTGTTTGACATGTTTTTGACAGCCTTCCCTGGCTGTTTTTGAGCATTGTGTAAACGGAATTATTTTCTAGTACGGGGAGGAGAAGATACCCGTTTTCATAAATACCCGGCTACGTGTAAACGAAGTATGAGAAACACTGCTTTAATTTAAAGATTTTTTTTTATAATCATGTGTCAATCATCCAACAAAATGATGATTCCTGGTTCATAGTTCGAAAGCTCAATTTTAAGGAAACAATAATATAATTGTTATGCATATAGCTGAGTTATATTAAAGAATGTCTATGGTTAATGACAAATGCAGACCTAGCATACTGAATCAATTAGTGTATACACACACACACACACACACACACACACACACACACACACACACACACACTTAATTTTTCTTAATTAATTACTCTGATCAATCAGAATAAAAAAATTTGTACATATGCCCAAACATTTTCCTTTCAAATACTTTACTTCTTTAGATGTAGAATGCTGTTGGTTCTTTGAGTGCTCAAATGTGGCTGCTTGTCCAGACACACCGAATAAACTAATTCTACTTTGGAAAGATTTGAGAAATTTCAAATCATGAGAAGAGTCAGTATTGGCGATTACTGACTGCTTACACAGCTGGATTTTCTGTTGATGAGAAAAAAGGGACTGTTGTGCTTTTCACTGTGTCTATACCTGGCCTTATCCACTGCAGCAGTGCTACTGAGATGATTATTTTTGATCAGCATGACTGGAAAAAAGCTTTGTGAATGATGGAAAAACGTTGACTATATTATTAGGAAGGATTTCTTTTCACCAGACATGTACAGGAATGGAAAAGCAATACATCTCCACAACACACACTGTATGAGCGCAACAAATTTCTCCATGAACCAGAACTGCAGTGTTGTATTACTAATACTAAAAGAAAATTGCAAAGTGAGGTATGAACAAACCAACTGGCATGATCTATCAACATACTTTCAAGAGATCGATGAATTGTTCTGAAAGTTTGGAGAAAAACTAAGAAATGAAGGGTCTACACCTTCTCTTCTGAGAGCACCATTTACTGCTCTTTCAGCGTTGAACAGAAACCCCACCTTTTTCCAAGACTCCACCTCACGACTTATACATTTTCCTACATGCCAGCTTAAAACCATTAGCAAACAGTATGGATTGTGAACTCAGACCCATGTTTTACTTTGTTGCTATGACTGACAGTAACGCTGCCCATTCTGTATTTGAAGGTGGTGAAAACATCAGTAAAACCCCTGTAAAAAAACAAACAAACAAAAAACAAAAAGAAAAACCCTGACCTATCTGTCAATGAATGATAAAACTGACGGGTGCACCACCATGCGGGCTATCATCCACACGGTGACAAGAGAACTGCTAGACAGAATAATCGAACAAGGTTTGAAAGATAACTGTCACGGATATGTGATCGATCACTCGAGACATCTCCAGCACCTGTTTGTTCAGTCCTGATGTGTACTATCTACACTGGCTAAAGCATTAAATTTGTGCAGCATCAAACATACTCCATCCCAGTAAAAAAAATTCAAGAAAAAAAAAGAATTCAAGTTCAAAACATATTTTTGGGCTATTTGCAGTATTTTGGTGTTTGGATATGCTGATTTTCATACAGTACACTGTTAAAGTGTATGGTATGAAATATGATATTGAACACAGACACACACATCCATATATACAGTACACACACATATATATATATAAATGGATTTTTGGGGGAGTTAGCACCATTTGATTTACACAACATGCCTACCATTTTAAAGGTGCAAATAGTGGAATAACTATTTTATTCTATCCACATTCACTGGATTTTGAGAAACAGAGCAATTTTTTTTCAAATTTGATAAATAAAAACTTTGTACAAAACTTTATGCAAAATAATTTCCGCTTAGAATGTAAACAAACCGGTGAAATAACAGTAACATTTTGAAAAATGCTATAATAATAATTCTTGAAAAATAATAAAAGATACATTCTTACTTAAAAGCATATTTAAATGTTCTTATCTACAATGATATATCTCAATGTCATGACAGGTAAGACAACGGACATAAGTCACCAAGATAACAAGGAAACACCATTTATTTACCATAAATTAAAATTAAGCAGTACTTGGCGGCTATATGCTTAAAATATAACTGAAGCTCATATTTGTAAGGAACACAGGAAAATTCTCTATCAGGAAGTCCTAAGATAGACACATAGTAGTCTGACATGTCAAAAATATCCTGTTTCATTTAGTTGAGCAAGTACTGATTTTCTTTCATGTTGGCTATAAACATGCTCACCAAATGTTGACACTCCTGTTTGACTCCTGTTTATTCAGAGTGATCACAAACCCTCAAAACCATATTTTATTTTACTTTGGTGTTAAGACACCAGTTTTCATCAATATAGTCAACAACACAATATACAAAATGGGGTATCTATTACAAGAATCAGCTGACCAACATGGCATCTAATTGTGCCAGAAGTAAACAGCTTGTTTCTTATCTAGTTATTATATGGTATGGCTGTGCAATACCTGAAAAACTAAAACTAACACATTAAACTGAATAAAAACTAAACTAAAACTAGTCAGTTCCTCAAAATAAAAATAAACCTACTTATGCACTTGTAAAACTAACTAAAACTAAACTGAAATAAACAAAACTGAAAGACGAAATAAAAAATTGAACGAATTAAAATTTCAAAACTATAATAACTCTTTATCCAAGGCTCAGTCTCATCCACAGATATAAAATTCCTCATGAGCATCATTACTCTTGTCCCGTCCTTGTTTGTAAATGTCCCTCATAAATGATGACTGTCATAGTTTTTTCTATCGTCACGTTGCTGTGTTTCTTCTACTGGAAAGCCACTCAGTACAATCAGATAAGTATCGTGTGGTCATGCTCTGTAATAAGTGTAAAAAATGTTAAAAATCTTTTTGAGCTAATCGCACTTGTATGTCTTATTTTCAGAAGAAGCAGATCTGGTGAAAGATAATATAACTCTGTTAATAAATGACAAAACAGTGGATGGAGCAAAGTGTAACCATCAATTAAGTTCTTCATTCTTATAAAATAATAGCAGATAAGGGAAAACATATCTTTATCACAAACTATTTTAAAATACAAATTCTGAGAAGTCCACAAATTGAAAAAATTTTTTTAATACCCAGAGGATCTTGTTGCTGCTTTGAGTGGACTCATCACCAAAGTTTCTTGCCATCATGCCAAGTTTCAAAGTTACGTGCATGTGCGTGCATGCACATGTGTGTATTATAACCAAAGTTAAACATAATTATATGATTGCGTCCTTAAAACTGAATTTCCAAAGCTTTAATCAGTTATTAATTTGGATTGACTTGTTGAATGACTTGTGTCTTATGCAGGCAGAGAGGAAAACCTCCTCCCTCCTGTCTGTGTGTGTGTCTGTATGTTTGCTAAATGTTTCTAAATCCTATGTCTGCATCTGTCATTAATTAGAGACAAACTATTTAGAATAATTCAACTATAACCGTAGATGACTAATTATTACCACATGTGGAACATGATTATTACAACTTATGGGCTGACAATAATATTAATTATGATTGATGACATGCCAAAACTAATAAAATTTTGACAGCTAATGAAAGTCCACCTCTGTTTCTCTTTGATGATGTGACTGCATTAAGAGTGTGCGGCCCTTGTCTCAGGCCTATGGAGAACAGACCCTCCTCGCCAGTCTTTTTGAAGGTAAAGAAATTCCAGGAAATGTCCCAGCCCTCACGGAATGGTGAGTGCACTGACCAAAGGACAGAGAAAAAACAACAGCACAGCTCACAGCAACCGCAACAAAAGGGAACTTTCTCAGATCCTGGGGCCAGTGAAAGCGAGGGAAGCAGTCTACCTCCAACTCTTCCTGAGGAAGACCCAGAAAGGATGAAGCATAGTAAGGTTACCCCACTCCTACCCTATAGCTATGCCTTAAGTGGCATGAAGTCTTTGGATATGCATTAAAATGCAATCCAAAATAAAATACTCTTTAGATATTCAAATCTTTATGTACACAAAAACCTGAGAAAAGAAGGACTAGGTGAGTCATTTGCCATTTGAAGTTATTAAGCTACTTCGTGGATGTTAGTGGCAGCAGCTTGTTCCCTCTGGTACAGCATATGCATAGATAACATGTATACAGTATATAGTCTGTGCTGTGACCATGTTACATATACGTAGATGTTGTTTGGGTACAGCCCCGATTCCAAAAAAGTTGGGACAAAGTACAAATTGTAAATAAAAACGGAATGCAATAATTTACAAATCTAAAAAACTGATATTGTATTCACAATAGAACATAGACAACATATCAAATGTCGAAAGTGAGACATTTTGAAATTTCATGCCAAATATTGGCTCATTTGAAATTTCATGACAGCAACACATCTCAAAAAAGTTGGGACAGGGGCAATAAGAGGCTGGAAAAGTTAAAGGTACAAAAAAGGAACAACTGGAGGACCAAATTGCAACTCATTAGGTCAATTGGCAATAGGTCATTAACATGACTGGGTATAAAAAGAGCATCTTGGAGTGGCAGCGGCTCTCAGAAGTAAAGATGGGAAGAGGATCACCAATCCCCCTAATTCTGCACCGACAAATAGTGGAGCAATATCAGAAAGGAGTTCAACAGTGTAAAATTGCAAAGAGTTTGAACATATCATCATCTACAGTGCATAATATCATCAAAAGATTCAGAGAATCTGGAAGAATCTCTGTGCGTAAGGGTCAAGGCCGGAAAACCATACTGGGTGCCCGTGATCTTCGGGCCCTTAGACGGCACTGCATCACATACAGGCATGCTTCTGTATTGGAAATCACAAAATGGGCTCAGGAATATTTCCAGAGAACATTATCTGTGAACACAATTCACCGTGCCATCCGCCATTGCCAGCTAAAACTCTATAGTTCAAAGAAGAAGCTGTATCTAAACATGATCCAGAAGCGCAGAAGTCTTCTCTGGGCCAAGGCTCATTTAAAATGGACTGTGGCAAAGTGGAAAACTGTTCTGTGGTCAGACTAATCAAAATTTGGAGTTCTTTATGGAAATCAGGGACGCCGTGTCATTCGGACTAAAGAGGAGAAGGACGACCCAAGTTGTTATCAGCGCTCAGTTCAGAAGCCTGCATCTCTGATGGTATGGGGTTGCATTAGTGCGTGCGGCATGGGCAGCTTACACATCTGGAAAGACACCATCAATGTTGAAAGGTATATCCAGGTTCTAGAGCAACATATGCTCCCATCCAGACGACGTCTCTTTCAGGGAAGACCTTGCATTTTCCAACATGACAATGCCAAACCACATACTGCATCAATCACAGCATCATGGCTGTGTAGAAGAAGGGTCCGGGTACTGAACTGGCCAGCCTGCAGTCCAGATCTTTCACCCATAGAAAACATTTGGCGCATCATAAAACGGAAGATACGACAAAAAAGACCTAAGACAGTTGAGCAACTAGAATCCTACATTAGACAAGAATGGGTTAACATTCCTATCCCTAAACTTGAGCAACTTGTCTCCTCAGTCCCCAGACGTTTACAGACTGTTGTAAAGAGAAAAGGACATGTCTCATAGTGGTAAACATGGCCTTGTCCCAACTTTGAGATGTGTTGTCTCATCTCATTATCTCTAGCCGCTTTATCCTTCTACAGGGTCGCAGGCAAGCTGGAGCCTATCCCAGCTGACTACGGGCGAAAGGCGGGGTACACCCTGGACAAGTCGCCAGGTCATCGCAGGGCTGACACATAGACACAGACAACCATTCACACTCACATTCACACCTATGGTCAATTTAGAGTCACCAGTTAACCTAACCTGCATGTCTTTGGACTGTGGTTGGACTGTGGGGGAAACCGGAGCACCCGGAGGAAACCCACGCGGACACGGGGAGAACATGCAAACTCCACACAGAAAGGCCCTCGCCGGCCCCGGGGCTCGAACCCAGGACCTTCTTGCTGTGAGGCGACAGCGCTAACCACTACACCACCGTGCCGCCCGAGATGTATTGTTGTCATGAAATTTAAAATCACCTAATTTTTCTCTTTAAATGAGACATTTTCTCAGTTTAAACATTTGATATGTCATCTATGTTCTATACTGAATAAAATATGGAATTTTGAAACTTCCACATCATTGCATTCCATTTTTATTTACAATTTGTACTTTGTCCCAACTTTTTTGGAATCGGGGTTGTACACTGTGTGGAGAGTGAGCAGTGTTTTTTTTACTCAGTGTCATAGTGCAGGAGCAGTTGCGTGGGTGACACCAACATTCAGAACTGCTATACAACACAAAATGCAACACACAAATACTTATTCACACTTATGGCCTCTGGCACACACTTTGCACTGGTCAAAGATAAACCCTGCGTTACTTTTATTGGAGATAAATGACTGTACGTTTTAGCTTTACTTATAGCTCACATAGTGGAAAAGTGTTTTTTTAATCTTTGTTGCTGTGCCACTGATCAGAAGCACAGAACACAACCTTCATTAGGTAGTTAGCCTATGGCTAGTAATAATAATGGAAGTGCCTGTTTTAACTAACAGGCTTTTATGCCATGTATATAATGTTCATTTGCTTTGTGCAATTTGGATGTTAATTAATAAGTATTCTCATGTACGTGAATCTGACCTTTTGCTGTTCTCTTTGCACCATTGAGCTAGGGAGGAAACAGAAAACTCCAAAGAAGTTCACTGGGGAGCAGCCCTCCATCTCTGGAACGTTTGGCTTGAAAGGTTGTACACATAGATACCCGTACATACTTGCATTCTCTCTCTCTCTATCTCTCATTATGTTTGTTTATGCTTCAAGTTGCCTAATAGTGTAGATAGGAGCATCTTTGCCATTTAATTATATTTTTTCTGCTCCTTGCACTATTCCTTGTAATTGACCTTCACTACACTAATAGCACCATCAGAGAAATACTTCACATCCTTTTTCTAATGTGCTTCCAAACATGGAGATCCACTTCTCTACATTCATAAAGAGACAGGGAAACTATTGCTGATCAAGGCACTGATAAATCTCCAGGATGTCATCTCCCTGTGCTTATACTCCTCACTTCTGCAGAGCACTGGAGTTCACTTATTTCACTGTAATTCACCAGGTACAGTATCAGTATCCACAGAGAATGGATCTGCAAGTAGTCCAAGTGCAGTCTGTTCATTTCTGAACTGCCCAACTATCATGGTCAGTGCCTTCTTCATGTCGTCAGACATACAGCTTCACGCACGCAGCACACAGCTACTGACTCCAGCTGTAATTCATACCAGAAAATGCCTCTTGGAAAAAAGATTCAGTTTCATTTCAAGTATACAGACAGTCTCAAACAAGTAACAAACTAGCCTGTTTTCCCCTGCAGTTTTAGACTGAGATCATTTAAGTGTTTGCTTAAGTCTGTCAAAATGCCCAGATCAGCAATCCAATCAGTGTTTTCCATGACTGAAATGTCCTTTCCTCTTGACTGTAAAAACATCTTGATTTTGTTTCGCAAAGCAGAGAATCTTTTCAAAACACTACCACGGCTTAGCCACCACACTTCCATATGATAGATAACATCCTTACACTGAAAAAAATGGCCTGTTAAATTAACACCAAAAAATCTTGTACATCGGTTGCACTTATTAAAATCATATCCACTAAGACCAGTTAAGTCATGTTCTGTTTGACTGAACATGACTTAATTGGTCTTAGTGGATATGATTTTCATAAGTGCAACCGATGTACAAGATTTTTTTGTGTTAATTTAACAGGCCATTTTTTTCAGTGTATAAACTGCACTGATATCCTCAAGAAAAGACTGAAATTCTCTGTGATTTAAGGATCTTGTACAAATAAAGTGAACAGCAGATACCAGAAAGTCCATTATCAAGTTCAAGTCAGCTTTATTGTCAGTTTCTTCATATGCACAGGTCATACAAGGAAATTGAAATTACGTTTCTCTCTATCCCATGTAAAGACATAGACAAACATAGGACTGACATTAACAAGACAAACATTAAAGCGCAAGACAGGACCAATAACAGTGTAACAAGCAATAAGTAATAATAAAGTAATGATTAAAAAAAAAGAGGGGGGGGAATTGAAACATTTAACATTTAGAAAAAATAATCTAGGCTAAAGACAGAAAGATAAGAACAAGACTAGTATACAAGACACACAGTACAGTACAGCACAGTCCAGGGCAGTCCTTAATTATAAATGTTTTTTGCACAGTTCTTCCTGGTAAATTATGCGATGGTCATGTTTTAATTGTGCCACATGATCCACTCCTAAATGCGTCTTTCATTTCATGAAATTGTTACTGTGGCCCATGGGCTGTCTGTTGTGCATCCCTACAATAAAAGGTTCATCTTCATATCTGACTCTCCGCTATATAAGAGAGTTTCAAATTATCGTCTTGAGTCTATTTTAAATATTTTGACTGTTTTTCTGTTAATTCATTCTTTTATCAGTGTGTCCTTGCTCTGTCTTTTAGCATTATGTTGCCTTATTTTGTGGTATGTCTTGTGTTGTGTTGTGTTCTGTTGTGTTACTGTGTATTCTTTGTGTGCTTATGTGCGCAGGGATGAATAAACTGGATGAAAAGCTGAAGGTAGGCAGGACAAAGCGATCAGAGGGGACACCATTCATTGAGGAGTCCCAGAAGAAGCAACCAACCCTGGTTCCAGCCAAAAGGGAACTGCCCTGCCGTAGTCAAGGTAAGCAAATGTCTCCTTCTGTCTCTCTGGCTCTTGTTCTCCCACACTATCTCCTGGACATTGGATTCAGTTCTCAATCTCCTGGACATTGGATTCAGTACTCAGACATGTTTTGTCCTCTTTAGCACCACCTCTTGATTCTGAGGTGCAGGATGCCCTTTTGGAGCACAGTGAGGTGTCCTGCTCCACTTGCTCCATTGTCACCTACAAGACTTGTCCTGGCTTCAAAAAGAAGATCTGTCAAAAGGTCAGAGGTTCAGCTAATTGCCAGTTTGAACTACTAAACTGGAGTTCTCTTGGTAATATTAGAGTCTGACTGCTAATTCAGAGAAAGGGCTTCATTGGTTTATGTGACACAATAATCAGTATTGGATGTTGTTGGTGTCAGTGGCTCTTTTTAAAAATAAGTTTAGTAGCAAGCAAAAGGCAGAAGGAACTTAGGAATTGTTAAAGACTTTGGTGCCACAAATGCATGGCACATGGCACATTTGATCTCCACAAGTTTTTTTTTTAATCTATGATACATGCACTTTCAGAGATTTAAGTGATTTTACATGTGATTTTACATAGTATTATTGCTTGATTTTTACATACCTTTATTGCTGATCTACTGTCTAAATGTTTTTGCTGAAACATTTTTATTTTTAGCTGAAAACCATTTGGCAAATGTCTCTATAACTCCCACTCTAATTGACATTTGTTCTGTATTGATTGCCATCCTAAACTAATACAAATAATTGACAGTTTCAATAAGTTCTCTGCATGAGATGTTTGCTTCTTTTTCTTATTAAGTCAAACAGGTACTCTATATTAACTCATATGCAACTTTAATCTGTGCAATCACCAGTATGCACAAGACCTGTGTACAGGTATGTTGACATGCATTCTAATAATCTGTGAATAATCTCATATTAATCTCATAGTCTCATAGCTCATTTGGAATCAAAATCCTTTAATTTATTTGAAAGACGTGGATAATCTGTTTGATAATCTATACAAAAAAAGAAGACCCCCCGCCCACCACCACCACCATCATATATTTGCATATGCATGCAAACTAATATTACTTCTGTGAGAAAACTAAGGTCATGCTGCAGGTTTTAGAGAACATAAAAGTACTAGCAAGATTAGGTGGCAGGCAGTTTGGGATTCCAACTAACATTGCCGAATATGTTGTGCAGAGTATCTGCAAGTTTGTGAAAATTGGATTTAAAACTTTTTAATGCTACTCAGAAGAAAAATTGAGCCCACTTTCACAATAACAAAATGGCAAAAAGCACACAACTTGGCAAAAAGTCTGTCAACAAAAGTTGGCAGACTACTGTAGGTATGCAATGCCTCTAAACAATCATTTCAAATGTTTTAATATTTGTATGGTTTGGCACAAACAAAATTATGGTAATAATTGTAATGTCTGTAAACTGAACATGAGGTTTCTCCTCGCACTCATGCTTATGGGAGACTGACAGCATCTTTTGCAAGTCCAGCTGCTCTGAACATTCCAGAGGAACGAATGAGAATGACTTATTAAATGTATAACATATTGGGCTGGGTGATAGAGCTGAAATCACTATCAAGATCATCATAATGATTTTTCTTCCCAGTATTGATATACACTCACTGTCCACATTAATAGGAATACTTGTACACTTGCTAATTTTTTGCAGTAATCTAATCAGCCAATCATGTGGTAGCAGCACAATGCATAAAAGCATGCAGATACAGGTCAAGAACTCCATGTAATGTTCACATCAAACAACAGAATTCAGAAAAAGTGTGATCTCTGTGACTAACTGTGGCAAGGATGTTGCTACCAGATGGACTGGTTCAAGTATTTCAGAAACTGCTGATGTCATGGGAATTTCACACACAACAGACTCACACAACACACAACAGGGAAATATTCTTCAGTTACATTGTGTTCACTATAATTTCCAGGGGTGCCATTAATAGTGACACATGCGTCTTTGTTGAAAAAAAAAATCTTTCTTGATGAGGGATTTGTTTTTCTCTGAATAAATTTATTTCAATTAAAGGTTGGATTTTTATCATTTTTCAGTGTGGGATGAAACTACTTCACCAAAAGGTGGATTTTTTCTAACCCTTTTTAATAATCTTTATAAGGGGTGCCAATAATCGTGGAGGGCACAAAATCTTTTGTACTGTAAATGCTAATGTGTCCTGATGTGTCTCCAACAGGAATGCAACAGGAAAATACATCGTCACTGCAAGACACAGTGGTTGATTTGGTGACTTTGCACCAACGCTCATCTTGTCCTGTGCTCTTTTGCAAGTTGCAAATGACTTTGTCCTGCCGATTTCAGCAGGACAGTTGGAATAGCCCACATATATCATTCAGGTCGACTTGATTTCTGCAGCGCTTTTAACAATGGGCATTGTCACAAAGCAGCTTTACAGAAGTACATAAATTTTAAACATATGAATTTGCAGGTTTGTCCTTAATGAGCAAGCCTGAAGTGACAGTGGCAAGGAAAAACTCCCTGAGATGACAGGAAGAAACCTTGAGAGGAACGGTAACCAAAGAACCAAAAGGGAGCCCATCCTCATTTGGGTGATAATGGATAGCATGATTATACAACCCTGATTCCAAAAAAGTTGGGACAAAGTACAAATTGTAAATAAAAACGGAATGCAATGATGTGGAAGTTTCAAAATTCCATATTTTATTCAGAATAGAACATAGATGACATATCAAATGTTTAAACTGAGAAAATGTATCATTTAAAGAGAAAAATTAGGTGATTTTAAATTTCATAACAACAACACATCTCAAAAAAGTTGGGACAAGGCCATGTTTGCCACTGTGAGACATCCCCTTTTCTCTTTACAACAGTCTGTAAACGTCTGGGGACTGAGGAGACAAGTTGCTCAAGTTTAGGGATAGGAATGTTAACCCATTCTTGTCTAATGTAGGATTCTAGTTGCTCAACTGTCTTAGGTCTTTTTTTGGCGTATCTTCCGTTTTATGATGCGCCAAATGTTTTCTATGGATGAAAGATCTGGACTGCAGGCTGGCCAGTTCAGTACCCGGACCCTTCTTCTACGCAGCCATGATGCTGTAATTGATGCAGTATGTGGTTTGGCATTGTCATGTTGGAAAATACAAGGTCTTCCCTGAAAGAGACATTGTCTGGATGGGAGCATATGTTGCTCTAGAACCTGGATATACCTTTCAGCATTGATGGTGTCTTTCCAGATGTGTAAGCTGCCCATGCCACACGCACTAATGCAACCCCATACCATCAGAGATGCAGGCTTCTGAACTGAGCGCTGATAACAACTTGGGTCGTCCTTCTCCTCTTTAGTCTGAATGACACGGCGTCCCTGATTTCCATAAAGAACTTCAAATTTTGATTCGTCTGACCACAGAACAGTTTTCCATTTTGCCACAGTCCATTTTAAATGAGCCTTGGCCCAGAGAAGACGTCTGCACTTCTGGATCATGTTTAGATACGGCTTCTTCTTTGAACTATAGAGTTTTAGCTGGCAACGGCGGACGGCACGGTGAATTGTGTTCACAGATAATGTTCTCTGGAAATATTCCTGAGCCCATTTTGTGATTTCCAATACAGAAGCATGCCTGTATGTGATGCAGTGCTGTCTAAGGGCCCGAAGATCACGGGCACCCAGTATGGTTTTCCGGCCTTGACCCTTACGCACAGAGATTCTTCCAGATTCTCTGAATCTTTTGATGATATTATGCACTGTAGATGATGATATGTTCAAACTCTTTGCAATTTTACACTGTCGAACTCCTTTCTGATATTGCTCCACTATTTGTCAGCGCAGAATTAGGGGGATTGGTGATCCTCTTCCCATCTTTACTTCTGAGAGCCGCTGCCACTCCAAGATGCTCTTTTTATACCCAGACATGTTAATGACCTATTGCCAATTGACCTAATGAGTTGCAATTTGGTCCTCCAGCTGTTCCTTTTTTGTACCTTTAACTTTTCCAGCCTCTTATTGCCCCTGTCCCAACTTTTTTGAGATGTGTTGCTGTCATGAAATTTCAAATGAGCCAATATTTGGCATGAAATTTCAAAATGTCTCACTTTCGACATTTGATATGTTGTCTATATTCTATTGTGAATACAATATCAGTTTTTGAGATTTGTAAATTATTGCATTCCGTTTTTATTTACAATTTGTACTTTGTCCCAACTTTTTTGGAATCGGGTTTGTAAATAACTCGCTTCCATACCTGTACACAATATAATCAAATAGTGCAATTGGATAATCAGGAAATTCATTATAGTCTTGACAGGAAGACTATTTTGTTGAAGTTATCACCTGTTTGCTGATGGAGACTTGAGTGCAAAACTCTTCATGGCAACTGTAGTCCTAAGCCATTATAGCAAAACACCTTGCGTGCTGGGGGCGGCACGGTGGTGTAGTGGTTAGTGCTGTCGCCTCACAGCAAGAAGATCTGGGTTCGAGCCCCGTGGCCAACGAGGGCCTTTCTGTGCGGAGTTTTCATGTTCTCCCTGTGTCCGCATGGGTTTCCTTCAGGTGCTCCGGTTTCCTCCACAGTCCAAAGACATGCAGGTTAGGTTAACTGGTGACTCTAAAATTGACCGTAGGTGTGAATGTGAGTGTGAATGGTTGTCTGTGTCTATGTGTCAGCCCTGTGATGACCTGGCGACTTGTCCAGGGTGTACCCCGTCTTTCGCCCGTAGTCAGCTGGGATAGGCTCCAGCTTGACTGCGACCCTGTAGAACAGGATAAAGCGGCTAGAGATAATGAGATGAGATGAGACCTTGTGTGCTGAGTGCAAGCAGGGACTCTGGCAAAACTAACTGACAGCATAATTAAAAGGGAGAGCCAGAAGGTGACATAGACATGAGGGTGCCCTGGGACGTACAGTAAAGCAGCCAGCCACTCCACTGTCAACATACCTGAGTGAATGGGGGATGACAGCATCCAAACATCCCATTTTATCAAAACACTCTACGCCCGAGAACCCTTCAGATCTGCTCCTTTTCCTAAGAAAAGACTATTAACTAAATTTTTGATGAAACAAATATGTTTTCATCCTGGACTTAAACACTGAAATTGTGCCCCAAACACCAATTGGAAGGCTGTTCCAAAACTGTGCGGCTTTGTAAGACAAGGCTCTGACCCCTGCTGAAGCCTTCCCTATTTGAAGTAGGGTACCAACAAATAGCCTGCACCTTTTGATTTAAGTAGGCATGGCGGGTCATAAAAGACCAGGGATCCATTGTAGTGTGGATAAGATAGGAGTGATGTGGTCGTATCTTCTGGTTCTAGTAAGGACTCTCCCTGCTGCATTCTGGACTAACTGGAGCTTGTTTATGCAACGACTAAAACATTCAGAAATTAAGACATTACAATAATCCAACCTAGAGGTCACAAAAGCATGAGCTAGTTTTTCTGCATCATGTAGTGACATTATATTTCTCACCTAAGCAATATTTCTGAGATGAAAGAAGGCTATCTTAGTCATATTATCTACATGAGCTTCAAATGAAAGACTAAAGTCAATAATCACACCAAGGTCTTATACTGCATCACATGATGAAACAGAAAGGCCATCCAGAGTTACTATGTAATCAGAAAGCTTACTCCTGTAGTCCAAGTACTTCTGTCATGTCAGAATTAAGTAGAAGGAAGTTAAGTGTCTAATTTAGTGTCTAATATATTATTAAGCTGGTGTCTCTCAACTGGCTTTGCTGAAACATGCAACTGTGTGTCATCATGTTTACGATTAATATTATCCAGAGGTAGCATATATTTAAAAAAAAAACAGTATGTGTACACCAAACTTTACTTTAGTATGTGTATAGAAGTCATCATTTACATCAACAAACTGATCATGATCAGTATACTAAGGTCTGAGCCAGGAGAGGTAAACCATTCATTCATTCATTCATTCATTCATTCGTTCATTCAGGTATGTTCCCTTAACCCCAATAAATAACATTTTCTAGTTTATCAAGGAGAATAGTTTGGTCAATGGTGTCAAAAGCTGCACTAAGGTTAAGCAACAAAAGCAAGGAGACACAACCCTGATCAGAGGCCAGTAGTAGCTCATTTATTACTTTAACTAGTGCTGTCTCTGTGTCATGATGAGACCTAAATCCTGACTGATACATTTCATGAATGTTATTCCTATGTAGGTATGAGCATAACTGTTGTACTACAGCATTTACTAGGGTCTTGGAGATAAAGGGGAGGTTTGATACTGATTTTAAATTTATAATCTGAATTTATTTGCCTGATATATTAAATTTTTTCCATTAAAAAAAATTATTGCTACTACATATTGATGCTGTGCATGCTTCTGTGGTGGTCTTAGTCCTAGTTAATTTTGCTACGTAACTAAATAATCTAGGATAATTTTTTTTATCTTCTGTTTGAGTGGAGAGAAATGCTGATCTAGCAGCGTGAAACGCTTTTCTGTAGTTCAGGAGGCGCTCCTTTCATGCTATTTGGAATGCTACCAATTTAGTTTGAAGCTATTTATGTTGTAATTTTCAAATGGTCTTTTTTAAGGTGTGTGTGATCTTAATACCAATGTGCTAGTTTTTTCTCTCTAATTCTATTTTCTTTTAAGTGGAGCTACATTCTCTAAAGTATCGCGGAATGTTGATTTTAGGCATTCAGTTGCTTAATCATGCTCTGTAGGGTCTGATGGTGATCCAGTGAAAGCTGATAACTCTGGAAGATTATCTCATCTCATTATCTCTAGCCGCTTTATCCTGTTCTACAGGGTCGCAGGCAAGCTGGAGCCTATCCCATCTGACTACGGGCGAAAGGCGGGGTACACTCTGGACAAGTCGCCAGGTCATCACAGGGCTATTATTATTATTATTACTACTATAATTACTAAGGTATGTTTTAAATTAGATGAGATAATGGTCTGAGCTAGCTTCAGATTGTGATAAATGTGACTATATTTTTTACATTTAACCTGAATGTTAGTATTAGATCAAGAGTGTGACCACCATTATGAGTAGGTCCTCTGACCTTCTGATTAACCCGAACTGAATCTAGAGTGGACGTGAACACTGTTCTCAGCGTGTCTTTGTAACGTGGCTGTAACAAACCAGACGCTCGTGTATTATGATTATGAATGATTATGATTTTAATGAGCACAATGGAAAAAGACAATGTACAACCCCGATTCCAAAAAAGTTGGGACAAAGTACAAATTGTAAATAAAAACGGAATGCAATAATGTACAAATCTAAAAAACTGATATTGTATTCACAATAGAACATAGACAACATATCAAATGTCGAAAGTGAGACATTTTGAAATTTCATGCCAAATATTGGCTCATTTGAAATTTTATGACAGCAACACATCTCAAAAAAGTTGGGACAGGGGCAATAAGAGGCTGGAAAAGTTAAAGGTACAAAAAGTTAAAGGAACAGCTGGAGGACCAAATTGCAACTCATTAGGTCAATTGGCAATAGGTCATTAACATGACTGGGTATAAAAAGAGCATCTTGGAGTGGCAGCGGCTCTCAGAAGTAAAGATGGGAAGATCACCAATCCCCCTAATTCTGCGCCGACAAATAGTGGAGCAATATCAGAAAGGAGTTCGACAGTGTAAAATTGCAAAGAGTTTGAACATATCATCATCTACAGTGCATAATATCATCAAAAGATTCAGAGAATCTGGAAGAATCTCTGTGCGTAAGGGTCAAGGCTGGAAAACCATACTGGGTGCCTGTGATCTTCAGGCCCTTAGACGGCACTGCATCACATACAGGCATGCTTCTGTATTGGAAATCACAAAATGGGCTCAGGAATATTTCCAGAGAACATTATCTGTGAACACAATTCACCATGCCATCCGCCGTCGGCAGCTAAAACTCTATAGTTCAAAGAAGAAGCCGTATCTAAACATGATCCAGAAGCGCAGACGTCTTCTCTGGGCCAAGGCTCATTTAAAATGGACTGTGGCAAAGTGGAAAACTGTTCTGTGGTCAAACGAATCAAAATGTGAAGTTCTTTATGGAAATCAGGGACGCCGTGTCATTCGGACTAAAGAGGAGAAGGACGACCCGAGTTGTTATCAGCGCTCAGTTCAGAAGCCTGCATCTCTGATGGTATGGGGTTGCATTAGTGCGTGTGGCATGGGCAGCTTACACATCTGGAAAGACACCATCAATGCTGAAAGGTATATCCAGGTTCTAGAGCAACATATGCTCCCATCCAGACGACGTCTCTTTCAGGGAAGACCTTGCATTTTCCAACATGACAATGCCAAACCACATACTGCATCAATTACAGCATCATGGCTGTGTAGAAGAAGGGTCCGGGTACTGAACTGGCCAGCCTGCAGTCCAGATCTTTCACCCATGGAAAACATTTGGCGCATCATAAAATGGAAGATACGACAAAAAAGACCAAAGATAGTTGAGCAACTAGAATCCTACATTAGACAAGAATGGGTTAACATTCCTATCCCTAAACTTGAGCAACTTGTCTCCTCAGTCCCCAGACGTTTACAGACTGTTGTAAAGAGAAAAGGGGATGTCTCACAGTGGTAAACATGGCCTTGTCCCAACTTTTTTGAGATGTGTTGTTATGAAATTTAAAATCACCTAATTTTTATCTTTAAATGATACATTTTCTCAGTTTAAACATTTGATATGCCATCTATGTTCTATTCTGAATAAAATATGGAATTTTGAAACTTTCACATCATTGCATTCCGTTTTAATTTACAATTTGTACTTTGTCCCAACTTTTTTGGAATCGGGGTTGTACAAAAGCCAGGCCAGGTCAATACCGAGAGATCCAAAACAGTAACGAGGGCTAGACAAATCGTGGTCAGGAATTGGGCAATAGTTCAAGAATCGGGAATCAGAAAAACACAGGCAATCTAAACACAAGGGCGAGGCAAATCGTAATCAGAAAACAGGCAAGGATCGAGAAACCGGGAAGCAGGAGAAACGAGCAAACAAACAAACACAAGGGCTAGGCGAAACGGGGAAAAAACGGAAGGCAAAAAGGGTCACACACAGGAATACAATCAGAATGATAACGCTCAGTAGGCTCACGAAATGTAGACATAATACTGTGCAATGAACAAAAGAAACAAAGGGGTATAAATACAAACAGAAACGCAAAGGTACAGGTGATGGTGATTAGAACTCGGGAGTGCACGTGGTAGTGACTGGTGTGCGAGGGGGATTGTGGGAAGTGGAGTTCTGAGTGTTGGGTGAGTCCGGAAGTGTGACAGTGTTCCACATTATCAAAGTGAATATTAAAGGCTCCCCAGTCAATGCTTTGTCTAAAGAAACAAGGTTTGAGATGAGATCTGCAAATTCAGAAAGAAATTCAGAGTATGGTCTCAGGGGCCTGTAAATAATAATTAGCGGTATCAACTGGGTAGACTTATTTTTGTTTGTGGCTACATATGTTAGTATAAAGAACTGCAAACGCACTGAATTTATATCCAGGTTTTTGTGTGATGCTGACATTATCATTATAAATAATGGTGACGCCTCCTCTGCTAGTTAGACAAGGCTGGTGTATATAACTTTATCCAGGAGGAATAGCTTCATTTAATGCTACATACTCATTTGGTTAGATCCACGTTTCTGTTAAACATAGTACATTAGACTCCAAATCAGTAATAATTTCATTAACAATAAGCACTTTAGATGTAAGAGATTTAATATTTAACAGTCCTAGCTTTAGATCAAAGATGCAGGCTGTATATTCAGTATGATTTAATTTTGTTAATTAGGTTACAAGAACAAACTTTAAGTATTTCTACATTGCTTGTATAGCTCAGGGAACAGACATAGTTCCAATATAGTGAAACATGAGTGATGACTCAGGTGCACCTAGCAAACAGTCGGTTTAGCCTGCTTGTCTGCTCCCTGGCCTTCGCTCTGGACTGTCACCCATTAACTTGGCCTGTTTCGATGCCACAAATGAGAGCAATGTCTTCTCGAACAGGATGGATACTGTCCCGCCCTAATAGGCCAGCCTTGCCCTCAAAACTACTCCAGTGGTCTATGAGGCCCACATTGTTTTCAGAGCACCATTTGGACATCCAACAGTTCAGTGATCATAACTTGCTGTCAGGGCCAAAGCATATTACTGCATTGGACATCACCACCTCTAATTTACACACCTCTACAAAATTACTCTTAGTTACCTCTGACTATCAAAGGTGTATACCGTTAGCTCCTATGAATCTTTGAACACCTATGCTTTCCTAAGACCCTAAGATTACCTGCTATGTCCAACACCCTGGCATCTAGTATACACCTAACTAAAGCTGCTGGTACCCGTGAAGCAGAGAGGAGTGGTGCTCCTGTGGGTGAGCCTTAGCATTAGCTTTGGCTTTGTGATTATGCCACCGAGTCTTCACCTATTTATCCTGCTGTGAGGGCACTAATGCCAGAGTTGGGGGATTGCTAACTTTGCCTAAGACCTCCAGACTTTCCCTTACAGAAACTACATTGCTCTCACTCTCAGGCTACATCCACACGACAACGGCAACGAGATGTTATTTAAAAAAATATCGCATCCAAATGGGCAACGATCAGTAAAATATCAGGTCCATATGGCAATGCAACGCTTGCTGAAAATGATGCAATACACATGCCACACCTCTAGGGGCGCTGTAAGACGGTCCCTTTGGAGACACCAGAACAATAGAAGAAGTAAGGACGCATGCGCATAAACTATTATGCGCGAGACTTCATATTAGCCACAAAGTCAGGAAAATCTGTTCGTAAAATTACGTTATAATGACCAAATACAATGAAAAGTATTTTTCCAGTCTCACCTGTGAAAGGTAATCCCATGTGATCTCGTTTGGACGGTAAACCTGTTGGTACAGTTAAACGCAGCACACGAATGAGGCATCTTTATTCTCCGCTTTGACCTATCCAATATGGCGGCGAGGATGACACATGATTCTACGCGGAAGGCGGCGTCTTTAATGGTCCGGAATAAATTGAATGCTACACGTTGATGGATTAATTTGTTGTTCTACGCCCTTTTTGAGGAATGTATTGTAGGACTTAAACCAACATCTGAAGAGGTGAGATCGCTCCTTTTTTTCCCTATTTTTGCTGGCGGGATTGACTCTGCCCTAAGGGCTATTTTCTCTCTCTCTCTCTCTCTCTCTCTCTCTCTCTCTCGCTCTCTCTCACTTTGCACCATTACACAATAAATATTCACAGTGAAAATATTTTGTAAGCGCCAAAACGCTATAAGCGCTATAACTTGGTTTTCATGAACCAAGTTATAGGATTTGTTGACAACTCGCATCGAGTTCGTTACACTTCTACCCGGCGTGAAGCACTGACAGTCATGTGGTTGTGACGTCATCGTAAACAAATCCGTTCTACTCATCCAGACAACTTCGCAACGGCAACGTTGCCAGATCTTTCCACTCTGGAACCCGTTCTCAAAAGATTGCGTTTTGGGGCACCCAAAACGCCGGTGCCGTGTGGACGCCAGGCCTAAACGATAAACAATTGTATCTGATTCACCTGAATCTGTTGCTGTGTGGACAGGGCCTCACTAACCCTCTCTAGAGTCAGATGTGCACCTCTAATGCTGCAACCTTCTCCATCAAAGAACTAATATACCATCCATCCATCCATTATCTGTAGCCGCTTATCCTGTACAGGGTTGCAGGCAAGCTGGAGCCTATCCCAGCTGACTATGGGCGAGAGGCGGGGTACACCCTGGACAAATCTCCAGGTCTTTGCAGGGCTAACACATGGAGACGAGCAACCATTCACACTCACACCTACAGTCAATTTAAAGCCATCAATTGAGCTAATATACATTTATTACAAATAAACCTACTGCTAACAGTGGAGGAAGAATGAGTAAACATCCTGTGCTTGACACACTGAACAAGCTGGTTGTTTGCTACAATTATTAATGTCAGGGTGCAAGCACTTACTGGATGCAGATGCAGGGGCGAGCAGGTGCATCACAAACTGGAACCCAAATCCAAGTTGTAATCCAGGTAGTGTAGTCAGGAGCAGGCTAAGGTCAGTCAATGTGCAAACAATGTAACAGAGACTAGATGAAATCAAGGTCAGGAATAAACAGATCAATAAGGTCAGAGTCACAGGAAAATGTAAACGAGAGAATAAGGCTTGGTAAAGTCAGGTCGGAACACTAAGTGATAATTCGCATCATCCGTTTGTTTGTCTGAGTCTTATAAAGGAGAGTAGGTGATTAAGAAACAGGAAACAGGTGAGTCTAGTATTCTATGGAGGAGGGGTGCTGTGGCGCTTTGGTGTTGTAGTCCACCGTGGCCATGTTTGGAGGCCGCTTTGATCCTGTGCTTTCAGCGCTATTACTGACAGACCCCCTCGGAGGCATTCACTCCGGGAGCGACTTCCTTCCTAGGGCGCCCTCTCTTTCTGGGAGCTGGCTTGTCAGGGTAATGGCTGTGGAATTCCTGGGTTAAAAGAGGGTCCAAGATGTCCTTGGCTGGCACCCAACTTTGCTCCTCCGGGCCGTACCCCTCCCAGTCCACCAGATATTCTAGTCCACCTTGTCTGTGATGGGAATTGAGGATTTACCAGACTTAGTAGATGGGTTCGTCTTCTAAGTTTTGAGGTAGTGGAGGTTTGCTGGCGGGTGAGCTGGTGGCTAATGGGCCTTGGACTGCTGGTTTGAGGCATGATACACGGAACGTTGGTGCCATGTGGCAACGTGGCAGAAGTTCCAACTTGTAAGAGTTGTAACATTTATTCTGTTCTGTATCTTGAATGGGCCTATGTCGTGGGCTTGAAGCTTGTGGCATATGCTGGTCTGGGGCAGGTACCTGGTGGATACCCATATGCAGTTGCCAGGAGAATATACTGATGTTTCTCCCTTATGCCTGTCTACATAACACTTGTATCTCCTGGCTACTTCTTCCAGGCATTGGTGAACTCCCTCCCAAACCTGCTCACTCCTCCTGAACCGTGAATAAATGGCTGAGATTTGGGTCGGGGAATCATCCCACAGGAACAGTGGAGGCTGATATCCAAGAACACCCTGGAATGGTGTGAGCTGGGTGGCTGAGTGTTTGATGGAGTTCTGGGTGTATTCTGCCCAGGGGAGAAACTGGAACCAGTCCTGTGGATTCTCCATACAAAATACTTATAGAAAACACCCGATCTCCTGGTTAGCCATACTTGTCCATTTGACTGCAGATGATATCCTGAGGTTAGACTTACCAAAACCCCCAGTTTGTTCATGAAATTGGCCCAGACCCATGACATGAACTGAGGACCTCTGTCACTAAGTAAATCCTTTGGCATACCATAGTACCTGAAGACGTAGGAAAAGAGGAGTTTGGCGGTTTCAAGTGCTGTGGGAAGCCCAGGCATGGAAATGAGTTTCAGTGCCCTGGAGAATCGATCGATGACCACCATAATTACGGTGTTGTTCTGTGATTTCGGGAGATCTGTGGAAAGTCTATAGCCAAGTGTGACCAGGGTCATTGCGGTATGGGTGGGGGGATGGGGGCCTCTGGGTACCTTAGCTTGAGCACAAGCTGAGCATGAGGAAACAAATCAATTGACCTCCGTTAGCATGTTGTTCCACCAATACTTGTTTCGGAGGAGTTGGTAGTTCTCTGACTGCTTGGATGTCTGGTTGCAGGAGATGAACTGCCCTTGGAAACATGGTGATATATGCATACAGTCAGGATGACAGGAGTCTGGCAGATTGTGTGGCTGGGCCTGGGCTATGGCTTTGTCAATTTCCCAGGTAATTGAATTAATGAAGAGGTCGGGAGGTAAAATGGGAGTGGGTTCACTGCTGGAGCTGATTGTGGTGTGTAGTCTGGAGAAGGTGTTGGCCTTGGTGTTCTTGGAACCTGGACGATAAGAAATGGTGAAGCAGAACTGGGTGATAAACAGGGCCCATCGTGCTTGCTGGGGATTCAGTCGTTTGGCTGTTTTGAGGTATTCCAAATTTTTATGGTCTGTGAAGATGATAAACGGATGGGTGGCACCCTCTAACCAATGTCTCCATTCTTCTAGGGCAAGCTTAATAGCGAGGAGCTCTCGGTTGCCAATGTCATAGTTTTCCTTGGTCAGAGAGAGTTTTTTTTAGAAAAGCACATGATAGGGTGCGATTGAGGCTTTTACCCTAGACGTTGTGACAGAACCCCTCCCACCCCTATTTCAGATGCATCTACTTTCACTATGATGGATTTGCTGGGATCGGGGTGTCTGAGGATGGGTGTTGAAGTAAATGCAGCCTTGAGATGTTCAAAAGCATCCCCTGTGATGGGGTTCCACAAGAGGCATTTAGTTCCCTTTTTCAGTAGTGAGATGAGAGAAGCCGCGATGGTGCTAAACCCCCTGATGAATCTACGGTAGAAATTGGCAAATCCGAGGGCGTGTAGAAGTTCCTTTATCATGCTGGGTCTGGGCCATGAGGTAACTGCCGATACTTTGTTAGCGTCCATACTCACTCCTGTAGGTGCAATAGGCTTATCGAATCAGTCTCATGTAAAAAGGGAGCCGTCTCATAAATTTATTAATCATTAAATCAAGTGTCTAATAGTTTATAGCTAAACTATTAAAATCAATGGAATAACTTAGTGGTGGTGTTGCTATAGTTTTAGTGAGTATTGTAGCTCTAATGTAATATGTTTACTCTAGATCTATAACATTCTTATAACAACCCAATGGGCGAAGGCAATTAGAATGCTTGTTTGGCAGAGGTTGGCACTCAGTGAATGTTGTAGCAATAGACAGGACACAGTTTACTCCAAAGGTACCATTTATTGAAATAGCTGACACGAATTAGCAAATTACTACTGATCAGATATAGCAACAATAGCATCCAAGGAATAATTCAATATAAATGGTGATACAATGTATACAAATAATAATCAATAGTAAGTAAAATAATAACCAGCAGTAAACAGGATGAGAAATCAGCAGTGAATATGATGATAACTAAAGCACTAATGGTGATCAGAAGTAATGGGCTATATGCAAGTGTTACAGTGTAGGGGTGAGTGAATGTTAAAATGTGAGAGGGAAATCACGTGTTTATGTGTGTCTGTGTGAGAGTGTGTGTGTGAGAGTGTGTGTGTGAGTGTAGGCATGTCTGTGCGTGTGCGCAGCTGTGCACTAACAAGATGAGGAGGAGCTAGGGAGAGAGCGTGCGCAGGTGCACGACAAAGAGGGGAGTGAGGGAACGAGGCCATGTGCGCGCGCGGGCGAGATAGGTATGGTATGTGAATGTAATGCCTGAGCCTTCGTGCTAGGCACCATCTAAAGGGGGTTGGGCAACAAGGAGAGCGCACGAGGGAGAGTAACAAAGGATCTGTAACTCAAAAACTAGTCCCAGCTAGGCCTTAAACCCAAACTTCTACTCAACCCTTAGCTACTCCTGAAATCCCAATGTTGAGGGGTGTGGTGCGATGGAGGGAGTTAAAAAAGAGAGAGAGAGAGAGAGAGAGCGCATGCACGATCTACTTAATACGGATAGTAAACAAAGCAAATCAGACAACACGCGGTCTAAGACCGACTTTCATGTGAATCAAAATGCGTACATTTAAACCATGAATGAATTCAAATAAACAACACTCTTCACATTAACTAGCCACAGCTAAGACTAACAATTGCCCAGATGCCAGCCTTACTTGAGATTGCTGTTGCTTGGTGACTGAAAGTGCGCCATCTGTTATCCAAAGACAGCGCGGAACGCAGGTCCAGGGAGAAAACAGTTCTGTTCCTTTTGCTTTTACAGCTCGTCAGCTGAAGATCTTCAGTGTCCCATTGGTCGTCCGATAATCTGGAAGGAATCTTGTTTGTAGTTCGTCGACGTTGCGAAAGGGAAAAGGGATCCTGTTGCCTTTTCTCTTTAAAATACTGTGTGGGCTGCAGTAACTAACCGGTTCAGTTATTATTACAACTATGCGAAGATCAAACACATTGAACTTTGGCTAAAGGTCCGGTATCAATAGCTCGTTCTTTGTTCTTTGTCCTTCTTTAGCACAGATGCAACGACGTCTCTCTTTCACGCGTGGGGATCCACCACCAGAGAGAAAGAATTTCGATTCTGCCGCGGGTTTTAAAGCACAGTCGTGACGTCGCTGTATTTGGTATCCGGTATCATCTCTGTATCCAATACCATTACAGGGAGTCAGAAGAATGGGTGGAGATAGAACATGGCATTGAGTACAGGGACTGTTGTGTTCAATGCTGTAATAGTGGAAGGGGAGAAGATGGGCCATAAAGTGAAGCAGGGAATTGTGGGTGCTATGGCTACGGCATGGCAACCCCCCTACACTCCGTTAGCACTGATGATGTACCCGAGGAACGAGATCCGGGTTATATGGAATTCACATTATTCTGCTTTTACATAGAGCTGATGTTCTATGAGTCAGGTGAGCACAAGGATTACATGTTGGCAGTGTGTGGCTGTGTTGGGGAAGTAGATCAGAATATCGTCAATATAGGCAATGACATATCGTCCCAACATGCCATATAAGACATTATTTATTCGGCACTGGAAGACGCTGGACGCGCAAGACAGGCCATATGGCATCACGTAGTACTCAAAGTGCCCAGAGGTGGTGCTAAAGGCCATCTTCCACTCGTCACCTTCTCAGATACGAACCAGATTGTATGCACTCCTTAAGTCTAATTTAGTGAAGATACTGGCCTCCCTAAGTTGTTTTAGTGCTGAAGGTACAAGTGGAAGTGGATATGGGTACTTGACAGTGATTTGGTACAATCCCCTATAGTCAATACATGGGCGCAACCATCCCCCCTTCTTTTCTACAAAAAAGAAGCTGGCTGATGATGGAGATATGGATGGATGGATATAACTTGGTTTCAGAGCCTCCTGAACATATTCTTCTATGGCCTTTTGTTCAGCAGTGGACAGTGGATAGATTCTGTTGCGTGGAGGGGTTGTGCTCGGGAGGAGGTCTATGGCGCAATTATAAGGACAGTGCAGGGGAGAGGCCGCTGGTTTTACCCTTGCTAAACACTTCCTTGAGTGGGTGATAACAGATGCATGCTCTATGCCCCCTGCCTTGGGACTTTTCACAGAAGTAGAGCCTAGAGTGATTCGTGGAAGCTGTAGACATTCGTGAAAGCATGTGGGAGACCACTGGAGAATTTCTCAATGCTGTCAGGAGATAAGCAGGTCATGATGTTGCAGCCAGGGGAAACCAAGTACTATGGCTTGGCAAGCAGTATTTGTGACAAATAGAGAGATGTGTTCTGTGTGTAGGGCTCCCACCTGAATAGTGATTGGGGTAGTGTGGTCGGTGACAAGCCCCTTGCCAATGGGTCCACCATCAATGGCTTTTAAACTTACTGGGTGTGGAAGTCTTTCGGTGGGCAGACTGAGGTTCTGGACGACTTTGTGACTGATGAAGTTGCCCTCAGCTTGCCGGGAAGGATCTGCTTTCCTAGCCGGGCAGACTGGGCATTGAGCTATGAAATGACCCTGCTCACCACAATAGAAACAGATCCCCTCCTTCCATCTTTTTTCTCTCTCTGATTGGGGCACTTGGGTAATGGGTATTTCCTTCGGAGTAGGTTCTTGTGAAATGGGTGGAGAGACTGGTGCACGTTTTAAGGAGGGTTGATTGTGGAGCAAATGATCAAGTTTGATAGCCAGGTCAGTCAGGGAGTCCAATGACAATTGTTCATCCCGGCATGCAAGCTCAGTGAGAACATCGTAGTTCAAACTCTGATGAAATGTGGCCTTGAGTGCTGGCTCATTCCATCCACTTCCTGCCGCTAGCATACGGAATTCCAGGGCAAATTCGATCACTCCTCTCTCTCCTTACCGGATGGTGAGTAATCGCTTGCCCACTTCAACTCCCTTGGGTTGATGATTGAACGCTTTCTTGAATAGTTCAACAAAACGGTCGTAGGATGTCATGTGTTCGCCACGCTCCCATACGACACTAGCCCCATTCATGGCTTTACCTGTAAGCAGGGTTATGATCTGGGCAATCTTCTGATCCTTAGTCAAAAATTTGTTGATATTTTAGGCAGATCCCATGTGGATGGCCTCCACTTGCTATCTTTATACAGGAAAAAAACATTCTTTGAAAAAATTAAAATGTGGCACAAGGGGAAAGTGAAAAATGCACCAAAATAAAACAGTAGTGTAAAATTATCAATGAAAAAAAAGCCCCAGAAAAAAGAGTGCTCTTTAAATGCTGATTCCCATCACAAACTCCCAGCAAATTATTTGAAAACAGGAATTACATCACAGAAACTAAGTCACAGGAGTTACCTGTTCTGCAGGCATTTTATGGTGGGATACATGTAAAAGCATAGCAATTTCGTAAGACACAGTCTTTTTCCCCCTTGATATAAAGTCTAATATAAAAAAAAAAACATCAAATGATGGAAGATCTGGATAGCCTAGACTGCTCTGGTTAAAAATAAATAAATAAATAAAGCTAGCCTTTATAATAACCAATATAAGAGCTTACAAGTAAAGATAGTGAAATTACCCTGAAAATAGGGCGGCGTAGTGGTTAGCACTATCGCCTCACAGCAAGAAGGTCCTGGGTTCAAGCCCAGCGGCTGGCGAGGGCCTTTCTGTGTGGAGTTTGCATGCTGTCTGCGTGGGTTTCCCCCACAGTCCAAAGGCATGCTAATTGGCAGCTCTAAATTGACCGTAGGTGTGAGTGTGAATGGTTGTCTATGTGTCCCTGCAATGACCTGGTGACTTGTCCAGGGTGTACCCCACCTCTTGCCCATAGTCAGCTGGGATAGGCTCCAGCTTGCCTGTGACCCTGTAGGACAGGATAAGTGGCTACAGATAATGGATGGATGGACCCTGAAAATAGCCTAGCGTTCAAGTGAAGGGAAAATGTAATTGTACAGATTTCTAAGAAATCCTATATGATTATGTGCTTCCAACTTTGTGACAATAGTTTTTGGAAGGCTCCCATATGAGTGGTCAGTTGTCCTCAAATTTTGTCTGTGTCATACAGTTAACCATCTAACTATAGCTAACAAGCTGCCTATCACTGACTCTGAATGAAGCATAAGTTTGTTTTAAATAACAGTGGTTCTCAATTAGCTTTGCATCAGGACCTATATTTTATGTTGGACACCACCCAAAGCTGTACTAAAATTGTTTATCAGTTCGAAGTAAAGCAAGAAACGCATAGTTATGTATATTAATGTTACTAATACTAAAAATAATAATCCATTGGATAGGCCTAATTTGGTTGGATAATTATCATTTGCTACCTGAGATAACAGGAAATAAATCAACTTACACGTTGAGTTATTAAGGTTGTACTACATAAGTATATACAACGGAAAATGTCAGTTTCTTAAATGCAATGCAAAATTAATTCACATAAAAATATGAAAATGGGCCACTAGAAATATGCATAAACAATCCTGAGTAAGTGCAATTTACTTAGCCTAACAAATAAAAGAAACACCGACCCAAATACTGAATTACAAATTATATACTGAATATTAAAAATGCACAACTATTAAATGCATAAACGTAACAGGTGAGATTTAACTGCAGCTAACAAGAACAGAGCTGAAATCATAGCCTGTGCAAATCAATGGGAAATCTGGGGTTACAATTTGATCATTTCATTTGATTATATCTCAGATTCTGGTGTGACTGTTGACAAAGCAACCCTCAGATCATGTTTTATGTCCAGTCAGTTTCTCTATTTTCTTTTGAGTTGTGTCATTGAAGAGAACCCACTTTTACAACGGTAAGTTGGAGTGAAAGGCAGTGTTACCTTAATGGCATGAATGAGAAGTCCTGGATACTCATCAGTAACACTACACCAGAACAGGGGAGCATCATCTCAGTGTAATTCTGTTTCAATGTGCAGTCACATGAGAGCTCCACCAGCTGACATTCCTTGATACTTGGCAACACAATGCTTTCTACTTTCACCATGAAGGCATCCCATATTCATTCGTCTTGCCTGTACATCTCTGGGAGATAGTCAGCAAACCTTATTGTCAATCTTTGTGCAGAAAACAGTGGTTCCATGTAGCACTAGGGGCCTCGGCCATGATACTCTGCAAAACCTATGATTTATTTCCCACCACAGAGGTGGCCCCTTCAGTTGTAACTCCAACACACATATCGCAGCTAAGTCCAATTGATCTGGAATAAAGATTGTCTGTGTTGAATATGGTTTCTGTAGCTGTGCTTGTTGGTAGCTCTGCACTCAACAGAAACTGTTCCTGAAAATCTCCATCCCATACATGCCTAACATAAATTAACAGGATGGCATGATCTGTTCATTCATCTGGTTGGAGTGGATAATAGTAATTTGCCTTAATGCGTGTTATAGTCCGGTGCTTTATGTCCTTGGACATATCTTCTGTTCTCCTCCCTGTGGTGTCAGTGGAAATCAGTTTTTTAAAAAAAACTAATTTATGGCAGATTCATGGAGAAGCTCTCTGGTTATGTTGATTGCAGTGGGTCAGAATACCAGACCAAGGACAAAGTATGATCTCTTTGACTTTGCCCATGACATAGTTGTTGGTGCCAGATGGACTCCTGAGTATTCATAAACTGTTGATGTTCTTGAATCACACAACACTCTCTTGAGTTTACACAGAATGGTGCAAAAAAAAAAAAAAACATTCAGTTAGTGAGTGACAGTTCTGTGGATGGAAACTCATTGTTGATACAGAGGTCAGAGGAAAATGGCAAGACCAGTTTAAGGTAGGATATAGTAACATATATAATCACTCTTTACAACCACAGTGAGCAGAAAAACATCTTAGCATGCACAAAACATTTTACCATGAGGTAGATAGGCTGCAGCATCAGGCGACCACACTGAGTTCTACTTCTGTCAGCCAAGAATAAGAATCTGAGGCTAATCATGGTCACAAGATTGCCAAAACTGGACAAGTGAAGGTTAAAAAAATAAATAAATCACCCAGTCTTCAACTGTTCAGTTTCAGTGAGTCAAGTCTATGGTGTGTGTGTGCATGTGTGTGTGTGTGTGTGTGTGTGTGTGTGTGCATGTGCATATGTGGGTGTGTGCGTGCGTGTGCGCGCATAGACTAATAAATCAAACGGTATTTTCTCAAATAAGTATTGAAAATGCAAACCAGCATACAAGCATATAGCCTTTGTAAATATGTGACAATCAGACCAACTTCTCCAAAATTATCGATAATTAAGCATTTGTAAATTAAACATACAACCCCAAATCAGAAAAGGCTGGGATAGTATGTTGAAATTGAAATCAAAACTGAAACAATGATTTGTAAATAATCTTTGACCTGTATTGCACTCAGAACAACACAACAGTACATGATCTGATGTTTTAACTCATGGATTATATATATATATTGCAAGAATCATAAAAATGTATTACAAGAAACAAACTTGAAAATGTCATATATAAAGACATTTCAATGTTGATTCTTGCAATACATTTTTTTTTAAAAAGTTGGGACGGTAAAGCATTTACCAGTTTGTAAAGATGCCATTCCTTTTTACAATACTTAAAGTTATACGGCCTTTTGATTTTATAAAATCGGTGAAATTTAGTTCCTTCTGAAATTTGGTCATTGTGATATATGTTTATTTCTGCAATATCCAACCCCCCCCCCCCCCCCCCCCCCAAAAAAAAAAAAAAAAAACCAGGCCATTCTGTGGCTGGGAAGTTATTTAATTTGAGGGGATTCCCTAGCAAATAATGTACATGAAATTGCTCACTTCATGCAGTCAGTCAAGCAGACAGAAGAAGTCCGTGTGTGCATGTGCAGGTTTACCTGTTTCTTCTTCTTTTGGGTTTTACGGCAGCTGGCATCCAATGTTGCATTACTGCCATCTACATGTTTACCTTGACTGTGCACTGACAGTTACATAATTCTGTCGCTAAACGAACAGCTGATCACACTGAGGTGCTCTCTGACCACTGATATTTATTAGTTTGGTCCTGCGTTTCCTTTCCTTCGCAACATAATGTCTTTTCTTCTTGCTTTCCATTATTGTAGTCAGTCTTTCACGTTTCATTTGCGTCCTCCATTTTCAACTCCTGTTTCAAATTGTATCCCACAGTGCCTTGCACGAACGGGGAAAGCCCACCATGTGATGCATGACATAGTATCTTGAATTGGGTCACGGTGAAGCAAGAAAAAATAGCAGCGAATTTAGGGTCATGTGACCCTAAATTCATTAATTGTTCTCATCTCATCTCATCTCATTATCTCTAGCCGCTTTATCCTTCTACAGGGTCGCAGGCAAGCTGGAGCCTATCCCAGCTGACTACGGGCGAAAGGCGGGGTACACCCTGGACAAGTCGCCAGGTCATCACAGGGCTGACACATAGACACAGGCAACCATTCACACTCACATTCACACCTACGGTCAATTTAGAGTCACCAGTTAACCTAACCTGCATGTCTTTTGGACTGTGGGGGAAACCGGAGCACCCGGAGGAAACCCACGCGGACACGGGGAGAACATGCAAACTCCACACAGAAAGGCCCTCGCCAGCCCCGGGGCTCGAACCCAGAACCTTCTTGCTGTGAGGCGACAGCGCTAACCACTACACCACCGTGCCCATTAATTGTTCTATTAAAAAAATAATAATAAAAAAAATTGGAAGTCTGTGATTCAAATTCAGTAGCTTTCGGTCCACTAAACAAAAATAAATGGGTGTCAGAGAAAGTTCTTTTTATGACCTAAACTTGAAAAATCTGAAAGGCATTCTACCTTTAAAAGATGTTTCAGGACTGAAGACACCAAGTGATGAAGCATTTCAGGTGCTATTTTGTCCCATTCTTCCGGCAAACAGGTCATAAGTTCTGCAACAGTATGGGGTTATCATTTGTCATATTCTTTGTTTCAAAATTTGCCACACACTCTGTATTGGGGACAGACGGGACAGGCACCCTCTTCTTCTGCAGCCATGGCTTTGTACCGTATGCAGAATGTGGTTTTGCATTGTCTTGTTAAAATATTCCTGGGAATATGCATAGTACCTGGAAAAGATGTCATCTTGAAGGCAGCATTTGTTGCTCCAAAATCTCAGTGTGCTTTTCTGAATAAATGCTACCATCACAGAAGTGTAAGTTAATTTTGCCAAGGGTACTCAGACAACCATGACAGACCCTGGCTTTGTTGCATACGACCTCCATTTCTTACAAAACAAAACAAAAAACCTGGAATAATGATTTGCCTGAACACTGTACATATTTCCACTGTGTGATGGTCCATCCCAGATGCCTCTGAGCCCAGAGAAGTTGACAGCGCTTCTGGACACAGTTAATATAAGGCTTCCTTTTTGCATAGCAAAGTTTTAACTGACATTTGTGAATGCGACTCCGTATTATAGTGCTTGACAAAGGTATGCCAAAATAATCCCCAGCCCATGTGGTTATATCAGCTGTAGATGAATGTCTGTTCTTGATATAGTGCCATCTGAGGGATCAGAGATCACGAGTATTCAGCTTTAGCTTGTGCCCTTGCCCTTTAGGCACCTAATTGATTCCCGATTCCGTGAATCGTTTAACCCTTTGATGCAAAACATGGGTCAAAAGTGACCCGGCTGAGTTTTTATCTTCTATATCTTTGCAATAAATTAATTCCATCATTCAGTATTCAAGGTATTCCTCAATTAACTTGTTTTTGATCATCATACATCCTTATTTTATTTTTTCCTTTCTTACTTTTTGAATAAAAACCCTTTTTGTATCACTACCCTTCTAATGCACAACATGGGTCAAAAACAACCTGCATTCATTTTCCAGGTTATTTCATGTATGGCTGAGTGTTTCTATGATATACTTTTGAAATAAATTCATTTTGTTATTTACTTTTCCAAATATGCAGTAAATATCTTGTTTTTGTTTAGCACAAATCATCATTTTTATGTTTCCTTTCTTAAGTTATGAACAAGCACAGCTTTTGTCATTCTACATCAAGTTTACACACATGGGTCAGAAACGACCCGCATGCATTTACTCCAGCATTTGGTGGGAACTGTGAATTGTGCTTGTGTCAGACATTTCACAGCTCAGCACAAAAATTGATTATGTTTAGGTTACCTTGAGAGTGAGTAGATTACTTGTCAGAAAGTTACAAGTAATTACTATTAGCTACCGAGCTGTTGACATATTCTACTTTAGTTAGCTAATTTTATTGTAGTTGGCTTAGCTAACTACATACAGTAGTTAATAAATAAATAACTGGCCCCATTCACTGCTAAAGTGATTACTTGAAACAAATTATTATTATTATAGTATTAAGACATTTAATTTTAAATCACACTTGGATGACCCATGTGTAGTAATATAAAAAGTATTTTTGTTCATAAAGTAGGAAAGAAAAAATTAAATTAATGATTTGTGGTAATTAAAAACAAGATATCTAAAGAATACTTGGAATATTCAATCATAAAATAAATTGATTTCAAAAGATAGAGCAAAGAAAAACTCAGTCAGCATGAAATAACCTGGAAAATGAATGCCGGTCATTTTTGACCCATGTTGTGTATTAGAAGGGGTGTGCATATGTTTTGCATGAAAGGGTTAATGATATTATGCACTGTAGAGAGTGAAACATCCAAATCCCTTCTTTCTTTCTTTGAGAAACATTGTTTTTAAACATTTCAATAATTTTCTCATGCATTTGTTGACAAACTGAAGATCTTCAATCCATCATTGCTCCTCAAAGACTAGGCCTTTCCTGGATACCGATTTTGTCACAAATCATGGTTATAATCACCTATTGACATCACCTGTTTCAAGTCACATCATTATTTAATTGTTTTATCTCATTATTCACCCTAAATTACCCCAACCCAGCTTTTTTTGGAATGTGTTACAGGCTTGAAATGCAGAAATGGATGTATATAAATAAATGAAATTAATTTGACCAGGAAAAAAACATAAAATATTTTGGGTTCATCCTGTCTGCAATGAAATACAAGTCAAAATAAATTTAGAAATCACTGCTTTCTTTTTTTAATTTGCATTTTCTATACTGTCCCAACTTTTTCTGATTTAGGGTTGTAAATTCCTCTTTTCAGGCCCCGATCAGTGAAGAAACTGAGTTGGATAGTATGAAGGAGGATGAGAAAGAGCAGTCTCCTGCTGACAAGACAAAATCAGATCCAGCCCAGATGAAAATAATGGAAGAGAAGAGAGAGAATAAAAAGTGTGCTAGAATGGAGGCCGAGGAGGAGTTGTTGGACCTAGAGCGCACTCCCAGTGGAAGGGTGAGGAGACGCTCAGCCCAGGTAGCTGTATTCCACCTGCAGGAGATTGCAGAGGATGAGCTGGCCAAGGACTGGGGAACCAAACGCCGCATCAAGGATGACCTTGTCCCTGACATTAAGAGGGTGAGGAAGGAGAAGGCTGTTGTTTTTTACACTTATGCTTAAGTTTCAGAAAACCATTTGGAAACACATAATAGCCATAGGGTGTTCTATGCTTTTGCCAACTTCTTGATCACTAGTTGAATTATGCTTTCAAATGGATTTATTTCTTCACTATTACCATTATTATAAAACATGATTTTATTAGTCCTCTTATGGCATTATTTTTTGTCAGATAATAAGTTATTTTCTCACTTTTTGAATATTAATTAACATGCATTACAGCTTTTAGCTCTGCAACTTGGATGGTTATATACCAGGCTTGTAGTACTCGAGTCCAGGACTCGGACTCAGGTCCGACTCATGACCTCATTTTAAGAACTCGTGACTTGACTTGGACCTGAGCACTGATAACTTTGACTTGGACTCAGACTCGTGCATTAACTGCCTTTGGACTCGTAAATTGGAGATGAGGACTCAGATTTTTTCTTTATTTTTTTGTAACATGCCATAATAATTTGGCATAAGATATTTATATCCACATTAATTTTTATACTAATTTCATGCAAGAGAATGCACATTTACCTGTTCATATGACATGTTCAGGAACAAACTAACGTTAATGGTGCTAAAATGCCTGGAGAGCATGCCCCTAGGATTGTCCACTTTGCTTATACAGACTTCTTGTGCAGTGGGAAAAATGCACTGCTATATGTTCCATATGTAGAAGAACTATCGAGGAGATGATGGGAACAACCTCGAACTTCTTAATTTCCCTGAGGGAACCCTCCCAAAGGGATCAATAAAATTTTATCTAATCTTCAATCGTCATTTGACAAGACTACACCCAGAGAAGTAAGTGACACGCTATGTTCATTGCTCTGTTGATAGCGGGCCTTGCTTGCTGACTGATGAACCAGCTAGTGTTAACCCTCTCTCATGTTATTTGCCCTGTTGATAGCGGGGTTTGCTGAGTGATGAACAAGCTACTTATCTGTAGCCTATTAACTTAAATGGGGCAGTCAAACAGTAACTTTAATCCAACACAGTAGCAGAGACAGTTTCACATAAAGGCAACAACAGCCACCATCAAATGGTACAGTTATAGTTTTGTTCTCAGACTCGACTCGAACTTGACTCGGCTCAATAGTGGACTTGACTCCGGCTTGACACAAAATTTTCTTTTATGACTTGGACTTGGGGCGGCACGGTGGTGTAGTGGTTAGCGCTGTTGCCTCACAGCAAGAAGGTCCTGGGTTCGAGCCCCGGGGCCAGCGAGGGCCTTTCTGTGTGGAGTTTGCATGTTCTCCCCGTGTCCGCGTGGGTTTCCTCCGGGTGCTCCGGTTTCCCCCACAGTCCAAAGACATGCAGGTTAGGTTAACTGGTGACTCTAAATTGACCGTAGGTGTGAATGGTTGTCTGTGTCTATGTGTCAGCCCTGTGATGACCTGGCGACTTGTCCAGGGTGTACCCCGCCTTTCGCCCGTAGTCAGCTGGGATGGGCTCCAGCTTGCCTGCGACCCTGTAGAAGGATAAAGCGGCTAGAGATAATGAGATGAGATGAGATGAGACTTGGACTTGACTTGGACTTGAACACTGGGGACTCGAGACTGCACTCGGACTCGAGGTTTAGTGACTCGACTACAACACTGTTATATACACTATATGGGCAAATGTTTGTGGACACCTAATGTCACACCCATATGTGGGCCTTCTACAATGTTGGAAGCACACAATTGTATAGAATGCCTTAGAATGCTGTAGCATTCTCTTCACTGGAACTAAGGGTGCTAGCCCAAACATGCTCCAGCATGACAGTGCTCCTGTGCACAAAATGAAGTCCATGAAGTCATGGTTTGCCTAGTGGAAATACCTGAGTGGTGAGCACAAAACCCTGACCTTAACCCCACAGAACATCTTTGTGATGAACTAGAATGCTGACTGCACCCCAGGACTTCTCCCACAAAATCAGTGCTGAAGCTCACTAATCTTTTTGTTTCTGAATGGGCAAATCCCAGCAGCCATGCTCCATAAATTAGTGGAAAGCCCTTTCAGAAGAATGTAGGTTATTATAACAGCAAAGGGGGACTAAATCTGAAATGGGATGTTCTGAAAGCACATATTGATGTGATGGTCTAATAGTGTATGTAACCATGGGTCTATGAGTCAGTGAAGCATTACCAGGACAGTTTTATTTGGAACTAGTGGAGTTTCCTTCTTTGCTCATTTCTTTACTCATCTCCTGTACTAATAGCATCTAGTCATCACCTTGTGACTCTGACCTCATGTATAGCCTGTAAAAGGCTCCCTTTTTTCCCTCAGGTCATTCTCATCAACTTGAGTGGCCCAGGTGGCACACCTTGCCACACATTTATATTTACGTTTATTGACATTTATGGCATTTGGCTGGTGCCCTTATCCAGAGTGACTTAGAGAAATGCTTTTTAGTCTTGATCAAAACATATCCTCACACTTGTTCACCAAGTCAGGGACTGTAGTGAGAGATGGTATTCCAGTGTGTGGACCAAGCATGGTCATTAGAGGTCGGTGGTCAGTTAAGACTAACCAAAGTAATCATACAAGTACTGATGGAATTTTCTGACTCCAAAAACAATGCTCTCATTCGAAATGAGCATAATTAGTCTCTGCCTTGTTCAGTGTCCTTGATGGGAAAGTAATTGTCTTTTCCTCACCATCCAGCAGTACATGAGAGATGACCACCCCCAGTCCTTAAAGCAGATACGCAGAACCTTTATTTTTAAATACATTTCTGAGTGGATACTATCTCCATCCTTGGCTCTTGTATGCTGCATAAATGGGAATAAAAAAAAAATATATTTTTGAGAGTTAAAATCGACCGCAAAGTTGGCATTCGAGCTGCCCCGCTGAGCCAGCCATGCCTGAGTGCGTGACGTCGCAGCGGTAACTGGTTTTAAGTCCGAGGCCTTTGGCAGCTATAGACCAAAGTCATATAAATAAAAATTTATGGTGAAAAAAAGAAATACTGTTACCGACTTGCTCAACTAAGACTGATTTGACTTCACTGATTGTGGGTTGACTCTCATTAAAACAGGATAGGTGTTATAACTTATGCAACATACATGTACATGCATGCATTTTCATTGATAAAATGTAAAAGGCTAATTAAATAATCAGATGAACTGAGACAATCACATTCGCAAATTAAATAATCTTATACCGGTAACTTAAACACACAATACAAGTTACATGTATTAATCTAAATGCAGGTAAACAACGTGTTGTTTTTTTATCCAAATGAGAGTCAGAGCTTACCCGTCTGTGTTCTCATTCTTGAAGGCCAATCTTGTGGCCGATTGTTTTTGAAACAATCTGACTTTCAGTTGTTCGTTCAGTTCTCCATTCATTCACTTCTTCCACGTAAGGGCGAGATGGCAGCAATATCCAGTTTAGAAATAAGACGGCTGGTCCACTCATTCACTGTTTTCTTCATACTGTGTATTCTGCCATTACTGCTCGGCTCAGGCAATTAATAAAACCCGGGACAGAATGGGATGTCACCGGTTTTAGCAGCAACCGCGGGGAGGTCACTGCCCGAGCGATATGTCACGTCCCGTTCCGTCCCGGGTTTTAGCAACAGCCCTCGGCTCACTCCAGGAAGACTGGTGCAACTGAACTCCATCCATCCATTATCTGTAGCCAGTTATCCTGTTCTACAGGGTTGCAGGCAAGCTGGAGCCTATCCCAGCTGACTATGGGCAAGAGGCAGGGTACACCCTGGACGAGTCTCCAGGTTATCACAGGGCTGACACATAGACACAGACAACCATTCACACTCACATTCACACCTACGGTCAATTTGGAGACACCAATTAGCCTAACCTACATGCCTTTGGACTGTGGGGGAAACCGGAGCACCCGGAGGAAACCCACGCAGACACGGGGAGAACATGCAGACTCCACACAGAAAGGCCCTTGCCAGCTACGGGGCTCGAACCCAGACCTTCTTGCTGTGAGGCGACAGTGCTAACCACTACACCATCGTGCCGCCCGCAACTGAACTCACTTTCCTTTAAAAAAATAAAATAAATACTTTCCTTTTCTTGTTTTCTTTCTCTTTAATTGTTGGTACTGCACCCTCTTTCAATACAGGCTTATAGCCAACACTCCTCAACAGATCAGAGGTCTTGTACAAGTCTTCAGTAAAATGTGCAGAGCAGAGGAGAGACCACTTCATAGGCACCCAATGTGCCCGTGAACTTCTCGCAAAACACATCCAAATCTTTGCAGTTTGAACCTTCTTGGGCCAAGAATGCAACATAAATCCACCTTCTGTCATGTTGCTGCACCGACCAGCAACACATCTACGTGACATGGTGATAAATTAGCTCAAAATGGAGGATTGGAGTTGTAGTCAGCTCTGTGTTTTAGTATAGCAGAAATGGCGATGAGACCGATAGACTTCCTGCTGTGACATTACAGATGTCAAGGTCATTCACTCAGACCTCTATCTATATGAATCACTTTAATCATAAAAATTACTATATTAGATTTATTGTTAATGCTTAAAACTATTCCTGTGCCATTTTTGAGGTCTCAAGGCATTTATAAACGAAAGTGAGGCCATGGTTCTGCGTATATGCTTTAAGGAGAGGCGTCACACTTGAGCTGAAGTGGAATTGATGGGTTGAAGTGAGTCAGGACCTGTCACATACCGTACAGTAGTCAGCACATCTTTTGCGTATTGGAAAACTTCCTGACAGCTGGCTGTACACTTTCATGTTTTATCTTGGCAGAACAGTTTATGTAGCAGCTGTAACACTGATGACAAGTTAGGAATGAAATGTCTGTAATAGTTGAATAGTCTTTAGGAGGATCACAGCTGATTGATGTTCTGGCATGGAGCTACATCTACAATAATTGCAGTTTTTGAAGGTGTAGTGTGTAGCCCCTTAGCATCGATCACATGTCTCAGGCATTCCATAGTTGGCTGGAAAAACTCACATTGTTCCTGAAGGACTATCAAGTCATATTCTTTAAGTCTTTGAAGAGTAGCATAGAAGTTGCATAGATGCATATCATCATTGGCTCCGTTGCACAGAATTTCATTCCGGTACCGTAGCACTGTACTCCTGGCAACCTGCTGAAGAGTTGATCCATAATTTCCTGAAACAGTGTCAGGGCTGACATAATGCCAAAAGACAGTCTGCAGTATCTGAAAAGTCCCTTATGTGTGTTAATGGTGAGCATTTCATGTCACTGTTCTATTACATGCATTTGTGGGTAAGCCTGAGCTTGCTGAATTTTTGTCCCCCACTCATTCCATCATTACCGTCTCACTTCCTCGCTAAATTGTTTCATATCTGCATTCTCAAGTAATGTTTCGGTGGCTACATGATGTTCCCAATAGATTCGTAGGATTTGTCTGAGGCACTTATTCTGAAAGACGTCTACTACTCTGTTGTCTCCTTGATTTATTTTCCATGTTTCACAACCGTATAAAAAGACTGGCACAACTAGTGTCTTGAACAACTTCAGTTTTGTTCTTTTTGATATGTTGTTGGATCTCCAGATCTTTTTCAATCTCACAAAAGCACCCCGGCTTATGATAGACAGTTCTTTAAGTCTTTCATGCCACCTCCTTCTTTACAGACTGTAGCTCCTAAATTCTTCAACATCCTCGATATCTTGTCTGTCGATGGTTACTCTGGCTTGGTTTCTGGAGTTAGTTCTCATCAGCTTAGTCTTCTCTACATTGATCTTCAGCCCTACTCGTCTGGCTTCTACATTCAGCTTGCTTGTTTTGTCCTGCATCTGTTGTTTGGTGGAAGACAGCAGTGCTATATCATCTGCAATGTCTAGGTTGTCAAGTTTAGATGTGAATTTCCATCTGATACCATTTTTGCTGTTTCTCAACCATTCTTCTCATCACTCAGTCCAACATAGTCAAAAACAGGAATCCCAACATGTTGCATCCTTGCTTAACTCCGGTCTTAATGTCAAACCACTCACATGTTTCTCCTTGATCTTCGACTGCACACTGGAAGCCATTGTAGAATAATTTGACCATTCTTACAATTTTCTCTGGTATCCCATATTTCCTCATGATTATCCACAGACTGTCATGATGGATCGAATCAAATACTTCCTCAAAGTCTATGAAGCCTAGATATAGCATCGTTTGCCACTTGTTCACTTGCTCAATGTTTCGTAATACAAAAACTTGATCTGTTATTCCTCTTCCTCTTCTATAACTTGCTTGCTCCTTTCTCAACCTCTTGTCCACTCCGTTTCACACTCAGCTGATGATTATCCTGACAAGTATTTTACCTACAATGGAGAAGAGAGTTATTCCTCTAGAGTTCTTGCATTCCTTGAGATTTCCTTTCTTTGCTAGTTTGATGATCAGTCCCTGCTTCCACTTGGTCAGAATCTTCTCATGCCTCCATACTTTCTTCATTAACTGGTGGATTTTCTTTGCAGAGAATTCTGCACCTGCTTTCAACAACTTGGCTGTAATAGAGTCAATCCCTGGCGATTTTCTGTTTTTCAATCTTTCTATTGCTGCTTTTACTTCTCCTATTGTTGGTTCATTAGTTGCAATCTCTTCAGTCATGTCAGCGAATTCAAAACCGTTCTCCTCATTGGTAGTTACTGGATTTGCTGGCTCCTCTCTATTAAGAATTTCCTTGAAATGCTCAGTTCATCTTGCCTGTACTTCTTCCTTACTGCTTAGAAGATTCCCATCCTTATCCAGAGCAGCAACGCTCCTCCTCGGTCTTTCATTGCATCGTCTTTGTTAGCCCGTACAGTGTTGGTTCCTTGCAGCTTCCTCCACCTCGTTCGCAATCTCATCCATCCATTTCCTTTTATCTGACCTTATGCTCATCTTCACTTCTCTCTTCTTGTTGCCATACTTCTTTCTAAGCTGTCTCTTTACCCTTTCTGAGCGAGTTCCTAATATCTTATTGTTGATCTCCTCCCTCTCTTCTATAAGCCTCCAGGATAGGTCACTGATCCATGGTTTCTTCTTTTTCTGGGGTCTGCCAAGCACTGTCTCCACTGCCTCTGCATATGCCTTTTCCATCACATTAAAGTCTCATGCTATCTCTTCTCCTTCATTTTGTTCTGTTCCTTCCTCTTCCAGCATCTGGTACCTGTTCTTCAGGGTGATGGTAAAAGCCTTTCTGGTGTATTCATCTTTCAGCTTCACAGTATCATACCTTACTGTCATTGCTGTCTTTCTCCTTCGGTTGGTTTCTTAGCCTTAGTTTGACTTTCATACACATGAGGTAATGATCATGTGGCAGTGGGGGCATAGTCAAGCATCGGTCTGTGACCAGAGGGCGGAGTCAGGGAAGGTAAGTGGCAGAATCACTGCACCCGAGGTTGATTAATGTGTTTGTGTGTCTTCCCCAGTGACCGCGCCCTATTTAAGGAGGAGAGCGAGAGCAGAGCGGGCTCTCCCGACCAGAACACGTGTGTATGGCGTGTGTGTATGTATATAGAAGTGAACGTGTAGAAGCTGAAAAGCTGACAATAAAAGAGTTACTGAGAACTCACTACTGGCCTGCCGTGCTTCTGTGCTTCACCCACCTAGAACACCTGTTACAGATCACTTCCAATATGAGCTGACCTAAATACTCGGGTGTCTTTAACTGAATTCCTGAATCCTTTGCTAACGAGGGCATGAGCTATCTGGTTTTTGGTTGTCCCATCAGATGATATCCACATTGCCTTGTGTATTGTCTTGTGTGGGAATAGTGTTCCGGTTACCACTAATTAATTTATGTCACTCATTTCACACAGCCTTTCACCATTATCATTACATCGTCCCAAGCCATGTTTGCCCATCACTTTTTCATAGTTCTGGTTGTCATTGCCAACCTTCACGTTTATGTCTCCGGTAACTATCAGCATGTCATGTGTGTTGCCTCTATCCAACACGTCCTGCAGTCTCTTGTAGAACTTGTCCTTCACTTGTTCGTCAGCATCTTCCGTGGGTGCGGAAATGTGCACTATCGTCACTTTAATGTGCTTGGACTAAACTCTTACTTGAATTATCCTTTCATTGATTGGGCTCCAATCCATCAGGGCTCTTGCTGTGCTCTTTGACATCAGTATACCTACCCCTTCTCTGTGAATATCATCTTCTCTTCCTGAGAAGATTATTCTCTTGCCCCCTGGGAGCTGTAGTTTCCCTCGTCCAGTCTAATGAGTCTCACTGATGCCTATTATATCTATGTCTCTCTTAACCATCTCTCTTGCTGCTTATGCAATATTGCTGCTTTGGTCCGGTGTTCTTACATTCCAGTTTCCAATCTCGGTGATGTTCTTTGGGTGGAGAAGTGGCCTATTCGGTCTGAAGGTGTCCTGCTGGTTTTGGACCTCCTGCATCATGGGGTCTCCGTTATTAGGATGAGTGGCCACTGTGTCCCTGAGATTCAATGGGCTTCCTCTGCTTCTGGTTTCTGTAATATGGGTTTTTTTTCAGGAGCTGGTTATCAGCCCTCTGCCCAACCCCCAACCTGGAGGACCAGAACCAGGTTATCACTCTTTGTCTGGTCTCTACCATTCAACCTGTTTGGCATGGGTGTCCCTGCCAGAAGCCTTAAGACTACAGCCGACATACAGTAGCTCTTGGGGTTACTGAAACACACAAGCCATACCACCATGTTGGTGATCCCAACGGTACAGGGCATTTTATAGCAGTAATTTTCAGTTGCCCATTGCTTTGCTCCTCTCCGCTTAACTAGCTGTGCCATGACATCCACTCAGCACACTTTTACAACCACCTGTATCAGTGCGAGGCATCTGTGGGGAAAGCTGGGGGAAAACTCACTTCTCCATCATGGACAACATGCATCAGTTCAGATGTCCTTGTCACCAGTTTTTGTTATACCTTTAGCCAGTTCATGCTACCTGTATAACAATTATAACTCGGACACTGACTGAATGTTCACATTTATTCTGCAGCTGTAATATGACTCATAACAGCATGGTTACCATTAAAAAAGGTCATGCAGAATACCCTTTGTGTAATCTATAATCACCTTTGTCTTCCTAACTGCGGGCATCATGCCCAAAATGTACAACACCACATATATCTTTCATGCCCAAAAAGGTCTACCTTTTAAGAGGGCTCCCTTCTGGGCTTATCAAAGCACAATTTTCTGATTATTAACCACAACAAAAGGTGGACTTTAATTTTTTTTTTCATGAGAAAGGGTTTCCGTCTAGCCACCCTACTTTTAGCCCAGAAATGTGAACAATACAAGAGATTGTACTTGTACTTGCCAGATTTTCTTGCAACTGTCGGTCTTTTGGTAGCCTCCCTGATAAGTTTTCATCTTGTCCTTTTGTCAGTTTTGGAGGGATGTTCATTTCTGTTCTCATGTCACTGTGGTGCTCCATTTTCTGCACTTGTTATTGTTGGTATTCAGGGTGTTCAATGGTACAGCTAATGTTTTGGAAAATCTTTCGTACCCCTGTCCTGATAAATATCTTTTGAACAATGAGATGTACAACCCCGATTCCAAAAAAGTTGGGACAAAGTACAAATTGTAAATAAAAACGGAATGCAATGATGTGGAAGTTTCAAAATTCCATATTTTATTCAGAATAGAACAGAGATGACATATCAAGTGTTTAAACTGAGAAAATATATCATTTAAAGAGAAAAATTAGGTGATTTTTAAATTTCATGACAATAACACATCTCAAAAAAGTTGGGACAAGGCCATGTTTACCACTGTGAGACATCCCCTTTTCTCTTTACAACAGTCTGTAAACATCTGGGGACTGAGGAGACAAGTTGCTCAAGTTTAGGGATAGGAATGTTAACCCATTCTTGTCTAATGTAGGATTCTAGTTGCTCAACTGTCTTAGGTCTTTTTTGTTGTATCTTCCATTTTATGATGCGCCAAATGTTTTCTATGGGTGAAAGATCTGGACTGCAGGCTGGCCAGTTCAGTACCCGGACCCTTCTTCTATGCAGCCATGATGCTGTAATTGATGCAGTATGTGGTTTGGCATTGTCATGTTGGAAAATGCAAGGTCTTCCCTGAAAGAGACATCGTCTGGATGGGAGCATATGTTGCTCTAGAACCTGGATATACCTTTCAGCATTGATGGTGTCTTTCCAGATGTGTAAGCTGCCCATGCCACATGCACTAATGCAACCCCATACCATCAGAGATGCAAGCTTCTGAACGGAGCGCTGATAACAACTTGGGTCGTCCTTCTCCTCTTTAGTCCGAATGACACGGCGTCCCTGATTTCCATAAAGAACTTCAAATTTTGATTTGTCTGACCACAGAACAGTTTTCCACTTTGCCACAGTCCATTTTAAATGAGCCTTGGCCCAGAGAAGACGTCTGCGCTTCTGGATCATGTTTAGATATGGCTTCTTCTTTGAACTATAGAGTTTTAGCTGGCAACGGCGGATGGCACGGTGAATTGTGTTCACAGATAATGTTCTCTGGAAATATTCCTGAGCCCATTTTGTGATTTCCAATACAGAAGCATGCCTGTATGTGATGCAGTGCCGTCTAAGGGCCTGAAGATCACGGGCACCCAGTATGGTTTTCCGGCCTTGACCCTTACGCACAGAGATTCTTCCAGATTCTCTGAATCTTTTGATGATATTATGCACTGTAGATGATGATATGGTCAAACCCTTTGCAATTTTACACTGTCGAACTCCTTTCTGATATTGCTCCACTATTTGTCGGTGCAGAATTAGGGGGATTGGTGATCCTCTTCCCATCTTTACTTCTGAGAGCCGCTGCCACTCCAAGATGCTCTTTTTATACCCAGTCATGTTAATGACCTATTGCCAATTGACCTAATGAGTTGCAATTTGGTCCTCCAGCTGTTCCTTTTTTGTACCTTTAACTTTTCCAGCCTCTTATTGCCCCTGTCCCAACTTTTTTGAGATGTGTTGCTGTCATGAAATTTCAAATGAACCAATATTTGGCATGAAATTTCAAATTGTCTCACTTTTGACATTTGATATGTTGTCTATGTTCTATTGTGAATACAATATCAGTTTTTGAGATTTGTAAATTATTGCATTCCGTTTTTATTTACAATTTGTACTTTGTCCCAACTTTTTTGGAATCGGGGTTGTACATGCTTTGTAAGCTTTTTGCAGACCAAGGCTTCAGCAGTAAGATGAAACAAGAAGAAAATACAACAGCTGATCTTTTTTGGGGTTAATCAGAATCACTTATTTGATGAAGTGTATGATCATTTCTTTTGAACATGAGTTTGAATGTGATTGTTTAATTCTAAGCATAGGTACATACCCCATTATAAAACAGTGCAAACACTTGTACAATCAGGTTATTGTAATTTTTTTCTTTTTTTATTCTATGTTTTTCACTTGAATTTTGTTGGTTGCTATAGCATATTAAAGGATAAACATCTGACATGATTTATCTTGGTTTCTTTTTTTACATCACAAAAACCTGAAATTTTAACAGATGTGTGTAGACTTATCCCGCCCCTCCAAGAATCACCATTTTATCTGGTGGAGGGGTTTGTGTGCTTCTCTGATCCTGAGAGCTGTGTTGTCGGGCCAACAGCTCCTATTAGGGTCTTCCTAGGCAAAGTGGTCTCAGGTGAGGGACTGGAATAAAAGCGATTCAAAGATTTCTATAGATCTGTGTACAGATTCTGTAGAGCTGTAGATTTAACATACTGAAAAACATCACCTCAATAAGGGACTGACACATCCTTCCAGATGACATCACACAAGTCAGGAATAGCAGGGCAGAGGGAGCACTTTAACCTTGACTGACAATCCCTCTAGGACTTGTGTATTCCGAAGAAGATGCACATGAAGTTGTATTCCCACAGATGGTCTGAAGTTGTACTTAATCCATTGTGGCTAACCAGGAAAGGAGACTTCATGCCTTTCATATGCATTGCCTTCACTGAATACTCTGCATCTCTTGGAAAGACAGGGTGCCAAACAGGGACATTCTGTCCCAAGTAAATATCCCATCCATGTCCACACTCCTCAAACAGAGATACCTTCACTGGCAAATTTGTCCCCAGAATGAGTGGATGGGTGAGGCTGGGACTAACCACCACCTTCACATTATGTGTTTGGCATAGTGAAAATCTTTTAGTAAGCTTTTTTTTAATTGAAAACATTTTGTATGGGCAGTGGTGGCTCATCAGAAGATCAGGGGTTCAAGCCCCAGCACTGCCAAGCTGTAACTGTTGGGTCATTGATCAAGGCCCTTAACCTTCTCTGCATCAGGGGTTCTCTGCTCCAGGGGTTCTCATTGTTGGGCCCTTAACCTACTCTGCTATTGTGGCTGACCCTGTGCTCTGACCACAAATTCCTAACAAGCTGGGATATGCAAAGAAAAGAATTTCACTGTACTATAATGTATATGTGACAAATAAAGGCTTCTTCTTAAAATTTATTAATATAGGAATCAACAAATGTGTGCACATGGAGATATTCATAACTCACCTTAACCAATTGTGCATTGCCCAATGCCTAGCTTTGACTCAGGCTTTGGTGGACTGAGATCTGATTATGGCACAGTGGTGTTCGAACCCCATGGCCAATGGGGGCCTTCCTGTGTGGAGTTTGCATGTTCTCCCTGTGTCTGTGTGGGATTCCTCCAGGTGCTTTGGTTTCCCCCACATTTCAAAGATATGCAGATTAGGTAAAAAACCAAGCCACTAGGGTTGTACAAGACAATGCATACTTAGGGGCCCGTCCACACAAGTACGTTTTTGTCAAATCTGCATAAATACTTTATCGTTTCGGCCTCGCGTCCAGACAGATCTGGCTTTTTCGAGGTGTGAAACCGGTATTTTTTGAAAACGGGTCCCAGAGTGGGAAAATCCTAAAACGCCGGATAGCCCGGAGTCGTCCAGACAGCGAATGCGGATTTTTTCAGAAACAATGACGTATAAGCCCCACCTCTCTAACCTTTAACCTCAGCCACCACCGCTAGACGTGTCATAACAACAACAATGGCGGACTACAGGCTTGTGCTCGTACTGCAGAAACAACTCTCAGAGTTGCGCTGTCCATGATCGTCCTCTTCTCGTGTTATGAGCTTGTTTGTAAACAGCGTGTGACCTTTATACACATGCTCCATGGCTTCTCTTCCGGTTTTAGTGTATTGGTGTGGCGGCATCACAGCGCCACATACAGGCCTGGCATATGTACTACAGCGTTTTGGGTCGTTTCCAGTGAATCCGTGTGGACGCAGATATTTCTGGAAACGACGCCATGTTTACGGAGATTTTTTTCAAAACGACAGCGTATTGGGTGAGGCCGCATACTCGTGTGGACGGGCCCTTAGTGCCAGTCCTAAGCCCAGATAGATTGAAGGCCCAGTGTAAGATTAGCGTGAGCTAAACTGGTTATTAACCTTCTGAAAATAAAGTCTCATTCATACAACCCAAGTCCACCAAGGCCTGTTGTGTACTTCCTTGGATACTCACTGGTATGTGGCAAGTTCCTGTTCAACTGGGGAGGCCTGAGGCATGTCAAGGATCTGGATCAGGGTTCCCACCTCCATGAGGGAATACTGTTCCTGGAAATGCCCAGATTCCCCACAGCACCAACAAACCTGCCCGAGCTTTGCTCCAGTTCTGGTGGGCATATGATATTCCCCCTGTGGATAGAGAGATGGAGCATGGGGAGACATGAGAGAAGCAGATGAAGGGGGGGGGAGGAAAAGCAGGGTGAAAACCAGGTATGGGTTGTCAGTTTCAGGACCCTGGCAGCTCAGTTCTGGGGATCCAGAACCAGGGAAAGAGAATCAAGAGGAGAGAGAGAGAGTGAGGGGGAAAAAACAAAGATGCCCAGACCAGGAACCACCGGCAGATGATCCTCCACCAACTGAATAGCTTCATCCTGGAACATAGGCTGGTGGCACTAGATCCGCTCTACTGTTTCTGTTGGAAATCAAGTGATGATGCACCCATACCACCAACTCTGTGTCTTGCTCCTGTTTTGCATCCTGCTCCTCTGCCAGCAACCACCAATGACAAGAGTCTTTCACAGTTGCTGCACATAGACAAAGGAGCAGCTGATGTCAGTGAGATGCAGTGACTGGCAGCATCGGGATACCAACCTGTTGCAAGACCACCTTTTTGGCCCTCAGATACTCTAGCTGTATTCTTGAGAGCAGCAGCTGCTGGACAGCAAGCTAGGCTTCCCTTGATAGCAAGGGAGGTGGGTGGGTTGGAGAGCTCATTCATTCTCTGACCAATCCCTTGCAGCTGCCACATGCTTGACAAGTTCCATGAAGGCCTCTGGATCATCAGTTAAGTGTCATATGTGGGACACATGTTGGCCATCTTGTTAAGTGTCACATGTGGGACTGTGGCAGTGGACATAGTTGGACACTGCGAAAAATTGAAAACTGAATTTGAGGAGAAAATTACTTAATATTAGTGAAATTATCTTGCTGCACAGACAGATATTTTTACTTGATAAGACATCTTAGAATAAGTTGGTTGCAATCTAGAACTAGGTTTAATAATCTCAAAATTGGTGTCTTGTATTCTTCTAATAGGAAATGTTAGATCGTTTCAACTATTTTCAAGATATTTTCACTTGCTAAGATATCATTTTTTGCAGTGGAGACGTGGTGTGCTGCGTCAGTTTCTGGAGTGCCTGCCAGCTCTTGGCCTGCTCCTGAGAGAGGGTTTCAAAGCACCGCTGTTACTCATTGCTCAGGTTTAGAAGAGCTTGGTGTTTGGTTTGGTGGAGGCTGGTGAGGGACTTTCTGATGTCACCAAGAAGAGAGGCTTCCATGGCAGTGTCTGAGTCCTTCTTGATCTGGGGATTTTAGCACCACTGAAGAACCAGTTGTGTATAGTTGTAGAGGAAGACTTGGGAAGCACTCGGAATTTCAGCAGAGCTCTGGGTTCACTTTTATTTCTCACCAGCATTTTTCCATGCACTTTCAAAAACTCAACTAAAAAAACAAACAAACTGAAATGCACTATCTCATGGCTTTTGCCTCATTCAAGTTTAAGATTACACTCCATACATGGGTGTGAGTGTGTATGTGTGTGCATGCTTTGCAAACTCCACCACTTGTGTGTGTGTGTGTCTCTCTCTCTCTCTCTCTCTCTCTGTCTCTCTCTCTCTGTGGTCACCGAAAGCAAAGAAAAACACATAAGTAAGCTAGCGATAATAAGATACAGGTGAGAATCCACATGCATTACCTGCTGGTTCAACCCACCTCCTCTCACAGCTAACACTCGACCATTCTCCCACTGCTACAGTTTATTAATCATGTATCTTTTAATGTTCGATCAAAGCTTTTTTGTATTGAATGTTATATCCAGTACCATTTATCCTTCATACCATTATACCATTTATACCATTTACTGCTTTATATAATTGTCATTTTGTAAAGCACTTTGAACTGCTTTTCGTATGAAAGGTGCCCCTAGCTCTGAGGAAATGGTCTGAATAAAAGGAAGTAGAACCACTATTGCCACTTTAGTGTTATCAGCTAATTTCTCCAGGATCTTGCCATTGTTCTCCCTTTTTGTCTTTTAGCTGAATTACACACGACCAGGCCTTCCCACCTATAACCCAGAAACCTTGGATACTTGGAAAAATGAAGTAAAGGAGAAAGGTTTCATCTGTTGTCCCAATAGTGTAAGTAGTATACCCTAACAAACCAATTCACTCCTTTATAGAAATAAAAACACTGACCATACAGTCAGGTGCATGACAGTGACAGAATTTTCATAATTTTGCCTCTACACCACCACAGTGGATTTGAAATGAAGCAATCAAGATGTGATTTGAAGTGTACAATTTCAGCTTTACTTCAAGGCATATAACAAAAATAATGCACTACCCATTTACAAATTACAGCCATTTTTACATAGTCCCTCCATTTTCATATGATCAAAAGTAATTGGGCAATTGACTAATAAGAAGTTTCATGCCCAGTTATAGCCTGTTTCCTCATTATTTCATAACGAAATAAGGTGGTACACTGCAACCCTACTATAACAAACCCCTGGGGGGGGACGTCCAAATAGTTTGTTATACTGAAAAGTTCATGGTACTGAAATTGACCCACTTGTCACACCAAACACTCACATTATATGTAAAATTTTTGCCACATTCTCCTTCTCACAAATTTCTCCTTCTGAGTCACTATCATAGTTCATGGATTGAGTTAAAGGATCATGAACGGAGGTGATGATTTCTTCGTCTGTTATAGAAATGACTGAGGTTACCAGTGTATCGTTGTCAATGTCCATCCACTGACTTGCTATATTTTCTAAATCTTCACCATTCAGTTCATTCATGTGTTGCAAAATACCAATGATGTCATTTATGTTGTGCTGTAGGGCTGGGTGGGGGGGTACAAAAAGACCACTGGTACACTTTAACTAGGTTTAGCGGTATCAGCAGTCATTTCATCCTTTTATCGATCCTTTGATCACTGTTCTTGATAATTGTTAGTGATTAACACCTAAGCTAGGCTAGTTAAGCCTTTGTTTACTTACTTGATGACTTATTGTTTGTGTCTGGTAGGAACAGGAACGCATGGCTCAGTGTGTCATGTAAGCAGGTGAATGATGGATATAATTGCAGGAAGAGTGTTTATTTATAAGCAGGCAGGCAAACAGTTAAAAAACGTAATACAAAGGCAGGGTCATGAAACGGGCAAATGTCAAGCGAGGCACAAACAGAATGGCGGAGGCAAAGATGAAAGGCAGAGTCCAAATACACAAAACAAACCAGAAAGGCAATACACCAATACAAGGCTTGGTAAAGTGAGACACTAGGTACAGAATGCATATTTCTCCAAGTCTGTGTGTTTTAGAGAGTCCTTATAAGCATGTGCTGTGATTGCACTCTAATCCGGAACAGGTACATAGTACTGTAATTAGTCTTTATGGTGCTTGGAGCATGCAGCGCGCACGGATGTTACACAGCAATGTTTTTTTTTTTTGAAGACTCTGGTTCATTGTCATTAAAGGCGGGGGACACAAACTTAGTTCATCATATGCAAAAGTTCGTAGTAAAATAGCTTGTTATAGCAGGGTTGCAGTGTTAAAAGTCTAGAGTTGATTCCATGTTGAATTTGCATTTGGCAGTTGTTCATAGGTACTCTCAGTATGTGGTCCAAAGAGGTGTTGATGTGAGTGAAGGAGGCCATCATTAGGCTGAAAAAAACAAAACAGACTGTAACACTTTTGATGCTCGTGGGAAATGAGGGACTGGGAATCAGGCTTGACACAACATAAGGTGTGTTTATTTACTGCTTATGTTTGCTTTTTCAGTGACTTAAACTGGGCGGGCACACACACACACACACACACACACACACACACACACACACACACACACACACACACACGGCGTTGACTTGCTTCTCTCTCTCTCTCTGGTTACTGGCTTTTCTGCAAGAACACAAGAGACAAACATAAATAAAATATCAGTAATCAGACACAGGTGAGACTCCTTACATGTTACCTGCTGGTTCTACCTGACTCCTCACCATCCACAGCCGATGCTTGATCATGCCTCCGCTGCCACACAGACCTATCAGAGAGATCACACTCCTAACTTTAGGAGTGGCCAACTCAACAATTTGGTACATTCTTACAAAGAAGCAATGTACTGGCAAGCTCAGCAACACAAAAAGGCCTGGAAGACCACAGAAGGCAACTAAAGTGGATTACCATAGAATTACTTTCTTGGTGAAGAAAACCCCTCCATAACAACTAGCCAAGTCAAGAACACTCTCAAGATGTAGGCCTGTCATTGTCAAAGTCCACAATCAAGAGATGCCTTCATGAATGTAAATACAGATGCAAAGCACTGGCAACACTCCAGTACCTCAAGATGCAAAGCACTGGTAACACTTAAGAAAAGAAAGGCCAGGTTAGCCTTTGCTAGAAAGTCTGCCCAGTTCTGGAACAAGATTCTCTGGACAGATGAAACCAAAATTAACTTGTACCAGAATGACTTGAAGAGAAGAGTGTGGAGAAGGAAAGGAAGGGCTCATGATCCACAGAATACCACATGACCTGTCAAACATGGTGGATATGTTCATGTATGGCTGCCAGTGGAACTGTGTCACTGGTGATTATTGATTATGTGACTACTGATGGAAGTAGCAGGATGAATTCTGAAGTATGTAGAGCTATAGTTTCTGCTCAGATTCAGTCAAATACTGCAAAACAGATAGGACGGCGCTTCACAGTACAGATGGATAATAACCCAAGCATACTGAAAAAGCAATTTAGGAGCTTCTTAATGCACAGATATGGAATGGCCAAGTCCCAATTGAACATGCTTTTCACTTACTAAAGATTAAACTGAAGGCAGAAAGACTCACAAAGAAGCAGCAACTGAAAGTGGCTGCAATAAAGGCCTGGCAAAGCATCTCAACGGAAGAAATTTAGCATTTGGTGATGTCCATTGGTTCCAGACTTCAGGCAGTAATTAAAATATTTGAAGCTTCCAAGTATTAAAAATGATGCTTATTTTTATAATTACAATTGTTAGTTTGTCCAATTACTTTCGAGCCTGTAAAAATGGAGGCACTACGTAAAAATGGCTGTACAGTAATTCCTAAACTGTTAATGCACACTGCAAAAAAATTGAAAGCTGAATTTCAGGAGAAAATTACTTAATGCTAGTGAAATTATCTTGCTGCACAGACAGATATTTTTACTTGATAAGACATCTTAGAATACTAGTAAGTTGGTTGCAATCTAGAACTAGGTTTAATAATCTCAGAATTGGTGTCTTGTATTCTTCTAATAGGAAATGCTAGATCGTTTCAACTATTTCAAGATAGTTTCACTTGCTAAGATATCGTTTTTGGCAGTGCAATATCTTTGTTAAACCCCTTAAATTAAAGCACTTCGATAACATCTTCAATAACATCTTGATTGCTTAACTTCAAATCCATTGTGGTGGTGTACAGAGGCAAAATTACGAAAATCGTCACTGTCCAAATGCTTATGGACATTACTGTATATACCTGAAATACAATAACATCTCAACTGCAATAGTTTTTTATTTGCTTGTGGTTCCCTGTGGAATAATTAGCTTATTTCCCTTGACAGAGCTGTGAAGCTATTTATTCAAGTGTGTCAGGACTCAAAGCTCATCTTACCAGCTGCATCAAGGTACACAGCTGAGTTCTATGGTCCATGAGCATTTACATCTACAGTCCTATTTCCAAAATCTTGGGACACTGTAAAATGTAAATAAAAACAGAACGTGATGATTTTCAAATCATTGAAATCCTATGTATCATTTAAAATAGTACAAAGACAATTTTTATTTTATTTTTTTTTTAAATATGTGCTCCTTTTTGAATTTCATGCCAGCAACACATTTCAAAAAAAGTTGGAACGGGCAACAAAAGACTGGAAAAGTAAAAAAAAAAAACTAATTAGGTTCATTGGGAACAGGGCAGTAAAATGACTGGGTATAAAAAGAGCATCACAGAGAGGCTGAGTCTCTCAGAAATAAAGATGGGAAGGAGTTTACCACTCCGTGAAAAACTACATGGGCAAATAGTGCAACAATTTAAGAATAATGTTCCTCAATATCAAATTGCAAAGAATTTGGGGATCACATCATCTGCGGTACATAATATCATTACAAGATTCAGAGAATCTGGGGAAATCTCTGTAAAGAAGGGACAAGGCCAGAAACCAATATTGGATGCCCGTGATCTTTGTGCCATTGGGTGGCACTGTATTAAAAACAGACATGATTCTGTAGTGGAAATCTGCTGCATGGGCTTAGGAAAATTTCTGAAAACCATTGTCTGCGAACACAATTTGTTGCTGCACTCACAAATCCAAGAAAAAATTGTATCATACAAAGAAGAAACCATATATAACTAATATCTAGAAACACTGCTGCATTCTCGGAGTCTGAGCTCATTTACAATGGATTAAGGCCAAAGTGGAAAACTGTCCTATGGTCTGATGAATTGAAATTTGAAACTATTTTTGGAAATCATGGATGTCATGTCCTCCGGGCGAAAGAGGAGGGAGACCATCCGGCTTGTTATCACTACAAAGCATCCAAAAGCTTCAAAGTTCAAAAGCAAGTATCCATATTGGAATGGGGATACGTTAGTGCACACGGCATGGGTAGCTTGCACATCTGGGAAGGTATCATTAATGTTGAATGATATATGCAGGTTTTGGGGCAGCATATGCTGCCATCCTTATGACGTCCTTTCAGGGAAATCCTTGTTTATTTAAGCAAAACGACGCCAAACTGCATTCTGTATGTATTACAACTGCATGGCTCCGTAGTAAGAGAGTTCGGGCACTAAACCCTTCTGCCTGCAGTCCAGACCTGTTAATACAACAGATGAGACTGTTGAGCAGCTGAAATCCTATATCAGGCAAGAAAGGGACAAAATTTCATTTTCAAAACTACAGCAGTTGGTCTCCTCAGTTCCCAAATATTTACAGAGTGTTGTTAAAAGAAGAGGTGATGCAACACAGTGGTAAACATGCCCCTGTCTCAACTTTTTCTGAAACCTGTTTCTGGCATCAAATTCAAAATGAGCATCTCATCTCATCTCATTATCTCTAGCCGCTTTATCCTTCTACAGGGTCGCAGGCAAGCTGGAGCCTATCCCAGCTGACTACGGGCGAAAGGCGGGGTACACCCTGGACAAGTCGCCAGGTCATCACAGGGCTGACACATAGACACAGACAACCATTCACACTCACATTCACACCTACGGTCAATTTAGAGTCACCAGTTACCCTAACCTGCATGTCTTTGGACTGTGGGGGAAACCGGAGCACCCGGAGGAAACCCACGCGGAGAACATGCAAACTCCACACAGAAAGGCCCTCGCCGGCCCCGGGGCTCGAACCCAGGACCTTCTTGCTGTGAGGCGACAGCGCTAACCACTACACCACCGTGCCGCCCAAAATGAGCATATATTTTTCAAACAACAGTAAATTTATCAGTCTCAACATTTGATATGTTGTCTTTGTTCTATTTTCAATGAAATATAGTGTCCATGAAATAATTACATTCTGTTTTTATTTATATTTTACACAGTGTCCCAACTTTTTGGAAACAGGGTTGTATAAAATGATACAGTAATAATTTGTAAATAAATTGCATCGGATAATTGCAAGACGTTTGGCAAATGTCAGTTTGAACTTAATTTGGTAATAAATCTGGTAAGAAAGTGGGCCTACATGTGTCAATGATAAGTGTTGCTAATGACCTGGGTAATATTTTTACTATTCTTACTACAACACCAAATGAAAAAAGGTGGGGTGGTATGTTGAAATTGAAATTAAAACTGAAAACAATGATGTGTAAATAATCTTTGACTTGTATTTCATTCAAAACAATAAACAGTACATTATTTGATGTTTTACCTCATGAATTTTATTGTTTTTCAAAATAAACCCTTATATCTTGCAACACATTTCAAAAAAAGTTCGGACGGTAAAGCATTTACCACTTTGTAATGTTGCCATTCCTTCTCACAACACTTAAAAGATGTTTAGCAAGTGAAGGCACCAAGTGATGAAGCGTTTCAGGTGTTATTTTGTCCCATTCTTCCTCCAAATAGGTCTTAAGATGTGGAAGAGTATGGGGTCATCGTTGTCGCATTATTCATTCAAAAATTTGCCACACAATTCTTATCGGGGACAGAGGAGACAGGCATCCTCTACTTCCACAGCCATGTCTTTGTGATGTGTGCAGGATGTAGTTTTGCATCGTCTTGTTGAAATATGCATGGGTGATTGGGCGTCCCTGAAATATGCCATCTTGAAGGAAGCATATGTTTCTCCAAAATTTCAATATACTTTTCTGCATTAATCCTGCCATCACAGACATATCAGTTAATTTTGCTAAGGGCACTGACATAACCCCATAGAGACAGACCCTGACTTTTGGACTTGTTGCTGGTAACAGTCTGGATGGTCCTTTTCATCTTTGGTCCGGAGCACACAGTATCTATTTCTTCCAAAAAAGACCTGGAATACTGATTCATCTGACTACAGTACACATTTCCACTGTGTGATGGTCCATCCTGGATGTCTTAGAGCCCAGAGAAGTCGACAGCGCTTATGGACACAGTTAACATAAAGCTTCCTTTTTGTACAGTAAAAGGAAGCTTTTACTGCAGCTTTGCCTTTTACGCACCGAAAATTCCTCCAGGTTCCTTGAATTGTTTAATGATGTTATGCACCATAGAGAGTGACATATCCAAATCCCTTCCTGTCTTTCTTTGAGGAACATAATTTTTGAAATGTTTAAAAACATTCTCTCACGTTTGTTGACAAACTGGAGATCCTCAGACCATCTTTGGTCCTCAAAGACTAGGCCTTTCCTGGATACTAATTTTGTACCAAATCATGATTACAATCACCTGTTTCAAATCACATCATTTAATTGTTTTACCTCATTCCTAGCCCTAAATTGTCCTGTCCCAACTTTTTTGGAATGTGTTGCAGGCCTGAAACACAGTAATGGATCTATATTAACAAATGAAATGAATTTGACCAGGCAAAACGTGAAATATTTTGGATTCATACTGTCTGCAGTGAAATAAAAGTAAATGGATAAATCATTGCTTTCTTTTTGTTACTTGCATTTCCCATTCCATCCCAGCTTTTTTCTGATTTGGGGTTACCGTGTGTAAATTGTTTTTGTTACAATAATATAATCAAACCAAATGTATCACATGTTTCAGAAATAAGCACCTGAAAATTCTGTGATGGAGTCCTCAATTGTGTGTACGCTTCTTTTAGTCATGTTAGAGACATGGGCTCATCTTCCTTGCTCAGAAATGCAAATATTTTGGAATTTAGTCCTAAATAGCCAGTGCCACCAGGAATTTTTGTTAGGGGAATAAACACAAAAGCATACTGTTTGTATTTCACATGTTTATCGCTGACTTTGTCATAACTAGCCAAGTAAATTGAAACAGTTCAGCAGTGTTCTCCCTGGGCATTCTAAAATGAATCTTTTATTAACTACTCAATATGTTACATGATAGCCCTGTGATGACCTGGCGACTTGTCCAGGGTGTGCCCCGCCTTTTGCCCACAGTCAGCTGGGATAGGCTCCAGCTCGCCTGCGACCCTGTAGAACAGGATAAAGCAGCTACAGATAATGAGATGAGATGAGATGAGATGTTACATGATTTGTTTATACTAATAGCTTATGAAGACATTTTGCTTTTGTATTTGTCAGATCATGCTCATACATGTCAACCTATACGGAATGTCCGTATTTTATACGGATTTGATTCAATAAATGTAGTATATGGGCGTACAAATAAAGTTATACGGATTCTTTAAAAAAACTTCAATATTTATTTAGAGCTATAATCAATTCCCACGATGATAAAAGAGCGCATAACATTTACAAACGTACTGTACACCACAGAAAGCACAAATAGCCAGTAAAGAGTCTTATGAAATCGCACGTTATCTTGTGGTAGCGAGACTTCGTTCCACTTTTGATCATGCGCACACCGCATTGCGAGAATCCCGCCAACCGGGAAGCAACATTTTGTTTGAAACGCGTATTTCCACCTGAGCGACTTTCACTAGCGACTGAAAAGATTCTGAATGGGCACTCCGGCAAGATCAACACAGACACTCGCTGTGACATGCAGCCTAGTGAGGTATTGGTGCAGAGTGCTAAAAAAAGCTGTCATGGAGTACAATTCAGAACATTAGAGTGACACTTTGTGTTTTTGTCAAACACTGGAGCTTTGTATTCATTCTGAAGGTTTATTGTTATTAATATTGAATAAAAAGTAACTTGGATATATCATTGTTAATTATCATTCAAATTTTAGGTAAATTATTTTAATTTGCATCTTAAATGGATTTTATAAGGGAAATACGGATTTTGGAGGTTGGTTATACAGGTTTGATTGACCAAAGGTTGACATGTATGCATGCTGTCTTAACAAAAATCATCGTACAAATTTTTAAAACATTTAAACTGCTGCTACTCATCTTGGAGTTTATGAAACAGGGAAAATTTGAAAGGAAACTAGATACTTTATCAATACTGATATGATGTACCTTTTCTGTAATGTTTCACTGTCACAATTTTAATTCTACTCCGAACAGGGAGGGGTCAATGTGGGGAAGTATACGTGCTTACTGTGCCAGAAGGAATTCAGCTCTGAGAGTGGGGTGAAATACCACATTTGTAAGACACATTCTCAGGTGAGCCATAAAACATTCATAAAAACACTTTCATGCACCCACACTCACATACATGCACATACTTTGTCACACACATAATATTTACCCACACAGACACACACATGCACATCCCTATACATATAATTTTGACTTTCCCTTGTCACAAGACTAGTACATCAATGTCAGCTACTCTCACCTCCTCTTTCCGCACATCCTGCTGTCCCCTCATTTTAATTCAGAATTGGTTTCGAGCAACAGGCCACATGTCTAACAGCAAGAAAAAAGATTCACAGAGCAAGGAGCTGCAGAAAGACATGAAAAATGGAGTACCCTGGAAGAAAAGGGGTCGGAAACCCAAAGAACGTCTGGTTGAAACAACGCCCACCCAAGAAAAGACTCTGAATAATAGCAATGGACCTTCCATGAATCACCAAACTGCAAGTCCAAGCATAAGACCAACACCAATCCAAACATCAAGCCAGAACCCAGCCTGCACCACCCCCGACAATATTCCAACACCAATGGATGGTACAACTCTAACCCACAATAGAGATTTGAAGCCTCCTGTTAAGAAGAGAGCCAAGCCTAATAAAGCACCACTCACAGAGTAAGATGGCTTTCATCACTTCAGTACCAGACAGGATGCTGTTAGCAATATACCAGTAAACAAACAAAACAATAATTCATCTGTAAGTCATCACCTCTGCATTTAAATATTACACAGAAGATGGAGCTGATACGGAATAGCAGATGGGGGGAGCAGATGAACGTGTCAGCGGTTAGCTCTTGCATTAGTTTTACACAGTTTTAAACCTGATATATACATAAACATGATATACAGTCCCCTCTGAAAGGTTTGTAATGGCAAGGACGATTCTTTTGTTTTTGTTATGCACTGAAGACATTTGGGTTTGATACCAAAAAATGTATATGAGACAGTTGATTAGAATTTCATCTTTTATTTCCTGATATTTACATCTAGACATGTTAAAGGGATCGACTCACCCTTCCCAGAATCCAATTTGCTGTTTTTGTTTTGAAAGCACGTGACCGCTACCTGTTAGCTGTCTGTATAGCAAAGCCTCTGGAAATTCACTGGTAGTGATCCCTTCGAAACCCAGCTTGAACTTTATCTTCTTCTATGTATCAGGCATGGAAGCTATGAACAAAATATGCTTTTTTTTTTTTTTGTCCTTTGCAGCCACGCAAGAGGCTGATTCGGGTCCATTACAACTGAATAACCATATGAAAACAGAATGGATTGGTCAAAAGAATTTAAAATATAGATACTTTGACAAAATATCTTTGATTTCATGTTAAAATTGAATATTTTTGGCCCGGATTGCACAGGATTGTTGTGGCTTGTTTTTGTAATATCACTTGCATAGAAAATCGCGACTCACTACTTGGTGCAGAGGATTCTGAGAAGGATGAGCTGGTCTTTTTAAAAAACTTAGAACATGGAACCTTTGGTGGCAGATCACCCAATTTCTTTAAATGTGCAAAAGTACTGGAACAGATAGTCTTTAAATAAATAATACTTCATATTTGGTTGCTTATCCCTTGCTTGTGATAACTGCATGAAGCTGGCCACCCACTGACATCACCAAACTGTTGGATTCTTTCATTCTTTGTGATGTCTTTTCAGGCTTGTACTGCAGCTTCTTTCAGTTGTTCTTTGTTTTGGTTTTTTTTTCCCTTGAGTCTCCTCTTCAGGTGCTGAAATGCATGCTCAATTGGATTAAGGTCTGGTGATTGACTTGGTCAGTTTAAAACTGATGAAGTCCTTTGTTGTGTTAGCAGTGTGTTTTGGGTCATTGTCTTACTGGATGATGAACTTCCTCCCAATTAGATTAAATAATTTTTCTGTAATTTGGTAGACAGAATGTTTCTGAAGCCTTATAAATTCATTCTGCTGCTACCATCATGAGTTACATCATCAATAAAGATTAGTGAGCCTGTTCCAGAAATCGCTATAAAAGCCCAAGCCTCCATGCTTGATGATGAGCTTGTATGTTTTGGATCATTGGATCAAGAGCCACCTAAGCATAATAGGGCCCCTCGTGATGGCTCCATCATTTGTAGGAGGTGCCAACCATCTGGTCATTATGCCCAGGAGTGTAATGGAGAAAGGGTTCTCCTTCAGCCTTAAACAGCTTTAGTTACAGCCTTACCCTCTGCAGATGGTGGGCCATCCTGCCCCGTCCATTGGAAAACTAGCACCCACTGGGCTGATAAGCCACAGTCCGGGTGTTTTGTTAGGTTTTTTTTAGGCTCAGAGGTGACTTTGGGTACTGTTAGCTTGGTAGGAGGGCTAATGTCAACTTGTCCCCATGTTAATGTCACTATGAGTGGGATTAATGTTCCATGTTTGGTTGGCACATGGTGTTCACCATGGCTGAAAGCTTTTTTTTTTTTTAACAATTTTGCAGTTGTCAGTTAAGAAGAAACCTTTATTTGTCACATGCACACTCAAGCACAGTGAAATTCATCCTCTGCATTTAACCCATCTGAAGCAGTGAATGCACGCATGCACACACATAAGTGAGCGATGAGCACACACACACATATACCCAGAGCAGTGGGCAGCTATGCTACAGCACCCGGGGAGCAGTTGGGGGTTAGGTGCCTTGCTCAAGGGCACTTCAGCCCAAGGCCATCCCATGTAAACCTAACTGCATGTCTTTGAACTGTGGGAGGAAACCGGAGCACCCGGAGGAAACCCATGCAGACACAGGGAGAACATGCATACTCCACACACAAAGGCCCCTGTTGGCCACTGGGCCTAAACCCAGAACCTTCTTGCTGTGAGGCAAAAGTGCTCACCACTACACCACTTTGTCACCCATTATAGCGCTATTACTTAATACTTGACCTGTCTCAATTGTTTTTGTCCCTGGTAAATATTTGGACCCAAACAGATGGGAAACTAGGGCCCAGGTTAAAAAAAAAAAATCCTGAAGCTTTCCTTTAATATGTCTAGATGGAAATATCAAGAAATAAAAGCTGAAATTCTGATCTCTCATCTGATCTTTTGATCTGAAACCCAAAACTCTTCGGTGCATAGCAAAGACTTAACCTTGCCATTAATCTAGCAAAGATTTAACCTTGCCGTTCCAATACTTTCAGGGGAATATATATAAAATGTGTCTACTGGTATACAGATGTATACTGGTATACACACAATCCCTTTTCGTCCCATTTTAAAGTTGATTTCAGTGATTGAGCTAAAAAGATGTAATGAAAGCTTATATAGCTTGCATATTATATGTGTGCATATACACTTACATATGAAAACATTATTAGGGCAAATAAACGTTTCTGACAACCATTTCTGACAAATAAAATGATCTCAGTATATTCAGTAAGCTTGTATTGCTAATTTACAGCTGGTGTTTTATCACATATATATTGTATTGTGTATTTCTATATTCATATATGAATACTATACAGACAGTTTGTTTTTGTCCATTGATTCCCAAAAAGGTTGGTAAATATATTCTATTTTCTTTCATGGTCAATGTCTTATTTGCATTCTCTTCTGATATATTGGAATTTGTTCAGTTAAAGGAACCTAAATGTTAGGTTAGCTGATGAAAGAGTCTGCTTCCTGTGCAGTAGTGTAGTTTGTGTGGTTTGTGTCCAGTCTCTTGCTATCTGCTTGGTATTTTCCTTCGAATCTTAAGAGAACTAAGCTTGTACCCATTTATGACTGCCTTTCTATTTCTAATAGCCAGTACTATATAGCAGTTGGTTTTAGGTTAAAACCTAGACAAATAATAGGCTATTTTAATAATTTGTGCTCTCATTTCATAAAAATTTAACATTGATCAAATACATAGGTTCGATTCAAACATAAATAATAAGTCAAGTAGAGAATTAATCCCTTCATGAATTAAATTAAGAACCAGTGAAGCTTGTCCAGTTCTCTGCATGAAATTGTTTACCTAGTATGACATACATTTACTGTAGCTATAATTTTAATATCTAGTCATCCAAATTTCTTTCTAATAAAAATAAATAAATTATTCTAATTTAAAGCCGTTGTAATCAAACTTGCCAATTTTGCTAAATTGTCCACTGAAGGCGTCCCTCTTTTTGTTCCTATGCCCTTCATTCAAGCATCTCACCAAACATCTCTCAAAAGCCCTGCCCTCAATGGACAGGCACATGTGCAGTTCATGTCAGTGTGGATGTAGATGTGCAAGGAGTGCAACTACTATGTTGGATCAAAAGTCTCCACCTGCAAGTCTGGTGCTTTCGTAAGCTACACCTGCAAAAATAAGCTAAACTCTTTCAGAACAGGTGGTTTTTTTTTAGGTTTTTTTTTTAGCTAAGTTGTGCATGTTATAATTTTACTGTTTGTGAGGATGACACATTTATACCAGAACCAACAAAGTAGCTCTGAATAAGTTTTCAAGCCCTTCCATTCTCTTTCCTCTGAAAAGACACACCAATGTTCACTCGTGTTCTTTGTTTCTTTCTTTTTAGATGCTATTAGAACTTTTGGTCAAATGTCAGTGTTCTCTATCATTGATTTCATACGTCAGTGATTTGAGAATAAATTCCTCTTCCAGCAAGCTAGTGCTTCACTTCTGTTCATTTATAGCTTACTTTTGTAAGAGCTGCCTGAGAACATGCTGACAAACAGAGTTTTTTTTTTAAACTAAGGTACAAGTACATAAAGCTAAGTAAAACATTTTAGTTAACAATCTAAAAATAAATGCACATTTGAAAACTATAAACGTTATAACCCTGAGCTGGTTTGTGTAGGCTGTTTGATTCAGTTCGAGTCAGTTTAACTGGCAAGTCCTTGACTTTGCTTTAATTCATTTGCGGCATGGAATGTTTTCATAATACTTAAGCAATGCAGAGACTGGCACATTTGAAGAGGAAAAAAACACTTGCACTTTCTTGCACTTTATTCTCCTCTCCCCTTTACCCACTTTAACTTGCGACCTGCCCCATTCTCTTCAGCATAATGCAATGGATAGGTTTAGGATATTCTTTTATGGTCATCTTCTTTTAATCATAACCTTACCTTCTACAAGGGCAACAGCAAGGCTCGATCTGCACAAATAGTTACTAAACCATAAAGTTGATAATGCAATGTCTTATTTGGACCGAATAATTTTTCAGCATATGAATATGTATTCCCAAAGCCTGTTATCAATATGTTTTATGGTGCCGGGATTACACTGTGGTTCCATATTGCAATCCTGGTACAGTATATACAATTGGCCAATGTTTCTTTCTGTTCGGATTCAGTTGAATGTAAGAATCCAACAATATAATTTTTTTCCCCGAACAAGTAAGAATACTAGTACATGTATATGAGTGCTCATATACTGTATACTGATACTGACACAAAAATGAAAAATCTACTTAGTATTAAGTAATCAGGGTCACCATGGAACAATAAATTTCCAGGACCAGTCAAAAGTTTGGACACACTTCTAATTCAATGTTTTCTCTTTATTTTTATGAAGTAAAAGACACTTCATATCTTAAATTAATGATGAACTGTTATTTCTCTTTACTTAGTTGAGCTGTTCTTGGCATAATATGTATTACTACAGTTGTCAAATAGGTCAATTTGCTTTATTTTTATTATTTACTGGTCTCAAACAACTAGTTTAACTAATTAACTTTTGGCGAGGCACACCTGTTAAGTGAAAAGCATTCCAGGTGATTACCTCATGAAGCTGGTTAAGATATTGCCAATAGTGTGCAAAGCATCATCAAGGTAAATGGTGGCTACTTTGAAGAATCCAAAATATGAAACATATTTTGTTTTTTAACACTTTTTGTTTACCACATAATTCCATATATGTTCCATATGTTATTTCATAGTGTTGATGTCTTCAGTATTGTTCTACAATGTAGAAAATACTCAAAATACAGAAAAACCCATGAATGAGTAGGCGTGTCCAAACTTTTGACTGGTACTGTAGCTCCGTTCATGTTGGATGCTGCCATGTGCTGAACTTTTAGTGATGAGTTTTACATTTAAGAAGTTATAGCTTTTAAACAATATTTGTAATATGGAGAGGCTGGCTGAGCATGAAGAGCACTTGCGAGTAAAGTCTAGGTGCTGGTGAGCAAAGGGAAAAGCATGTGTGCCTCAGTGCTCTGTGTTTGCAGAACTGAAGTGCTCTCAATTTTGGCTTCTGTGCATGCTTGCTTCAATGCTTCCATACTTACAAATATAGTGCTTCTAGAAGGTATTAACCCCCCGGTGATTATTACTCTTTTTGCTGTATTGCAATGTCAAATTTAAGCATATCAGGATGTGATTTTTTTTCTGCTCCTTTTGAAGTGATTCTCTATCAAATAAAATCAAGCATTTGGATATCCTCAGAATTATTTGAAAATAAAAAAAAAATCTAAAAACTGCTTAATTGACAAGTATACACCCCTTAGTGTGAATCTGCCATAGTTTCAGATGAGTTGTTTTGGATGGGGCTCTATGAGCTTTTCACATTCTAATTTTGGCAATTTCTTATATTCCTCAATGTATATTTTCTCTAATTCTGCCAAATTAGATGGAGAATGTAGGTGGACAGAAATTTTAGGTCATGCCACAGTTGTTCAATTGGACTTAAGTCTGGGCTTTGATTCAGCCAAAACAAAAACCTTTTTTTCAAGCCATTGATTTGTGGTTTTTGCCCTGTGCTTTGGCTAACTGACCTGTTAGAGCATATATTTTCACTCTAAATGCAGATGTTTGGCTGACTGGTACAGGTTCTCCTCAACAATTTGATTGCGGAGCAGTGTGACTCCATCCATATTGCCTGTGATGGCAACAAGCTTTTCACCTTCAACAGTTCTTTTTGAAAAACAACCCATGAGCATGATGCTACGACCAATGTGCTTGATTGTAGGAATGGTGTTACCTGGGTGTTGGGCTGTATTTGGTTTGCACCAAACATTATGCTTTGGCTTTAGTCCAGATGTCCAGGGTCAGCACCAGAGACTGTCTTTTGCTGGTTCTATGGGGTTGCTTGACTTTTCATTGAGGGTGCTCTGAAATTTAGGGTTACCCATTAATTTGCCACCACAGTTTAATTACTTCTGCCAAGAAGGTTGTGCTTTCAGTTTGTTTGTTTGTTTGTTTGTTTGTTTGTCTTTAAGCAGGATTACATGGAAAAACTACAGGCCCAAATTTCATGAAATTTGGTGGCAAGGTGTAGCATGGGCCAAGATAGAACCCATTAAATTTTGAAGTGGATGTGACTGATGTGACTCACAGGGCGGCTCGACAGTTTTAGTTTCGCTAATGTTGCTGCATTTGGCCTTGGTGGAGGTCTGTGCTCTCCGAGAGCCCTTCTAATTTCTACTGAAACACCCTTGACACACTTACAGATGTGCACACTCAGATATTTAGGAGGTACCTGCACTGTGACAATGCCAATCTGTGTTAAACACAAGGCGAGATATTCAGCTCACGGGATATAGATGTAAGGTTCGCAAGCCAGCCTAGGTAAACACACCTCTGAATATAAAATTTCACACAGTTATGCCATGGCCAGGGCTTGTACCCAAGCAGCAAGCACCAGACGCAGAGATTTGTGCACATTTCAGCTTCAGATTCTGAGATCACAAACTCATGCGGGGGAAGCCATGGCCTAATGGTTAGAGAAGCAGCTTTGAGACCCCCTGGACCAGCAGGAATGGCAGAAGTGCCCTTGAGCAAGGCACCTAACCCCCAACTGCTCCCCAGGGTGCTCTGGGTATGTTGTACGTTGCTCTGGATAAGAGTGTCTGCTAAATGCCTGTAATGTAATGTAATGTAATGTAATGTTGTGCTGCCAGTTACCAACACCTCGCTTAATAAATCAACAGTGTTCCATTCCATAGACCTAAAGTTATATGAATATCGCATAGAGATAACCATAAGGAGTCTGAATTTGTGCTTCAACTGCCAAATGTATTCAAACAGGATGTGAAAGTAAGGTCAAAAGTTTGTTTTAGTAATGTACTTATTTATTTTTCAAACTATAAATTATAGTATTTCATCCAGTGAGCTCTGTAACCCCTTCAACATTGTTGCCGGACTCTTCTTTTCCCAAGCTCTCAGTTTAGTCTGAGCTTGGTAGTGTTTGGGCTACACCATATTTTATCTACATTGTTATAATACATTTCACAGTGCTAAGAAGTTTCAGAACTTTGCTTATATTTTAATAACCTTTTTCATCATTTTTCCTCCTAAGAACATCAGCTATAAGCTTCACAGGTAGTTCCTTGTTCTTCAAAACAGCAGGACTGGTCTGATCTACCATGTTAGCTGTGAGACCTCGCAAACTCAGATATTTAGCGGACACAAAGGGACTTGTAATTAACACAGGGGCACCCTGTTTAACCTATTTAGAGTGAGCTGTGAAAAAGTAAATACTAATCCTAATTTAGGTTGCTAAAGGAAAGGAAGGTGAAAGTGAATTATGCAGGTTTTAGACTTTTTATTTGAAAAATAATTCTTAGTACATCGAAATGCATCACTTAAACATATTTCTGTAAAGAGACCGTTCAAAATGAGCAGAAAAAAAAAATCCACCTGAAGTTGTCTTGCCAAATGATTCTTTTGCAACGCCACAACGTACTGTTTATTTGGTGTCTAAAAATGAATAATTTAAGACTGTTGTATCAAATTTTGTAGGTATACTCTTGTAATGAGTTCAACAATATGTCTTCCTAGTCTGCCATGTACTGAGAATACTGCAACAAATTTCATTTCAGTTGACAGCAATACAACAAAATCCCTAAGGAGTATTATCTTGCAGTTGTATGCACTGCTTAGAATATTTAGAATTTCCAAAGTGCAATATAAATTGTATTTCTCTTTTTTTTTCTTGTTTGCTACTTTCCTCGTGCCCATTCATTTGGATTATATGTATGCCTTTATATGCAGCTTGAAATACATGTTAAAATTGTCATCTGTGTGTTTGTGTGCGCGCGCATGTGCACTCGTGAGTGTGGATTTTATGCATTTGATGCACTTACTAGGCCATGAAATAGGCTTGAATTTGAAGTGTTGGAGTGGTGATAGATATTTTATTATCCTGCCTGTGCAGTGTGGCTTTTGTACCTTAGGGAGTGTTTAGATAATTTATTAAAATGGTTTCCTTTTCTTTACCTATTTAAAACTAAATATTGAACCAACACAAAATTCTGTCAAGAAATGTATGTAATATTTTATGACTGGAACTGAAGAATATAAAATGTGGTTTATTAAAACAGTTATAACACTTATTATAAAGATTTAACTATGTAATGAGGGGGCTAACAGTCTAAAATGTTTTATTTCTCCAAGGAAATTTTTTCTAGTTTATCAACAGCTCAAAACCCTTTGTTGTCTATTTTCCCAACATTGTATTGAGTGTGCATTAGTAACCCGCAAATGTTTAATAAAACATTGTTGACTAAAGACTGCCTCGTTATTTTCCACTTCGGTGGCTTGGTCTATCTTTCGACTACACATTTGTTCACCTTATGTGTGTGACCAGAGCTAAAAGAGAATAACTCGCTGAAAATAAAAAGAACCTTGGGAGTTGAAGTGCACGTGACTTCCAGGAGTATACAGAGTTGCTTTGGTAGAACTACATATCCCAGGAAGCATCGCGGCAGCGTGACACTTCCTGAATCTGACAACATCATCTCGTGTGAAGACCAGGAAGGCTTTCAGCGATGGAGTGCGGTGAAAAATCTTCAATGCGATCTTTAAGGTACATTACAAAAACGTTCTTGGCTAAAGTGTTTATTTTTTATTTCCTTATTAGATATAGCCAGCACAGCCAGATAAAATACCCAGACAAACAGTAGAAGCAGTAGCACCATGGTGGTGGATCTCTGCTGCAGCACGTTGCATCAGTGTTCATGAAATCGCCAATGCTATTAATATTAAGGAGCAACCAGTTCAACTACTGGTTTTACAAATGCACTAATAAAATATCCAACTGCTCTAAGCACTGTATGTCTGTCATGGCGCATATATACACACACACACACAGCGCCCTCCACAATTATTGGCATCCCTGGTTAAAATGTCTTAAAAGCCTTAAAATAAATTCAGTTTTTATTGCAGAAGCATAATCTCATTCTCATCTCATCTCATTATCTCTAGCCGCTTTATCCTTCTACAGGGTTGCAGGCAAGCTGGAGCCTATCCCAGCTGACTACGGGCGAAAAGCGGGGTACACCCTGGACAAGTCGCCAGGTCATCACAGGGCTGACACATAGACACAGACAACCATTCACACCTACGGTCAATTTAGAGTCACCAGTTAACCTAACCTGCATGTCTTTGGACTGTGGGGGAAACCGGAGCACCCGGAGGAAACCCACGCGGACACGGGGAGAACATGCAAACTCCACACAGAAAGGCCCTCGCCGGCCACGGGGCTCGAACCCAGGACCTTCTTGCTGTGAGGCGACAGCGCTAACCACTACACCACCGTGCCGCCCCAGAAGCATAATCTCACACTGGAAAAAAAAAATGTAACCCTTAACTCAAGTGAATTAAAAATGAATAAATAAAAAAAAATCCATGACTAAGAAATATTTTTCATAAACTCACCTGTTCCACAATTATTGGCACCCATGACAATTCCTAGAAAATAAATGTAATTGAAGCATTTCTGTCATTTCTACCGTAGTTTATAAAGTCGATCAGAGTATCTAGGAACCTTTAATTAGTAATTAATCACAACCTGTTTCTCTGGGGTATAAATATGATGTGACACAGAGGCCTATTTCTCTTATCCACTCTTCAACATGGCAAAGACAAGAGAACACACCGTTCAAGTGTGTCGACCTTTATAAGTCAGGCAATGGCTACAAGAAAATAGCCGCTCGCCTACACCTGCCCATATCTACAGTCAGAGGAATCATCAAGAAGTTTAAAACAACTGGAACAGTGGGAAACAAGCCTGGACGAGGATGCAAGTTTATCTTGCCACCACGCACAGTGAGGAGGATTGTAAGAGAAGTAAAAAGTTCTCCAAAGCTCACTGTTAGAGAATTGCATCGAAGAGTAGCATCTTGGGGTCACAAAGTCTCCATAACAAGCATCAGGTGCTATCTACATGCCAACAAGCTGTTTGGGAGGCATGCACGGAAAAAGCCTTTTCTCACTTACAAGCATAAACGTAAACGTCTGGAGTTCACTAAGCGGTACTGGGACCGTGTGCTTTGGTCAGATGAGACCAAGATAGAGCTTTTTGGCAGCAAACACTCTCTAATACATCACAAAAGATGGAAAAGCACCTCATGCCCACTGTGAAGTATGGGGGAGGATCAATGATGCTGTGGGCCTGTTTCTCTTCCTGTTTCTCTTCTTTCTCAGAGTATCTAGGAACCTTTTAATTAGTAATTAATCACAACCTGTTTCCCTGGGGTATAAATATGATGTGACACAGAGGCCTATTTCTCTTATCCACTCTTCAACATGGCAAAGACAAGAGAACACACCGTTCAAGTGTGTCGACCTTTATAAGTCAGGCAATGGCTACAAGAAAATAGCCGCTCGTCTACACCTGCCCATATCTACAGTCAGAGGAACCATCAAGAAGTTTAAAACAACTGGAACAGTGGGAAACAAGCCTGGACGAGAATGCAAGTTTATCTTGCCACCACGCACAGTGAGGAGGATGGTAAGAGAAGTAAAAAGTTCTCCAAAGCTCACTGTTAGAGAATTGCATCGAAGAGTAGCATCTTGGGGTCACAAAGTCTTCATAACAAGCATCAGGTGCTATCTACATGCCAACAAGCTGTTTGGGAGGCATGCACGGAAAAAGCCTTTTCTCACTTACAAGCGTAAACGTCTGGAGTTCACTAAGCGGTACTGGGACCGTGTGCTTTGGTCAGATGAGACCAAGATAGAGCTTTTTGGCAGCAAGCACTCTCTAATACATCACAAAAGATGGAAAAGCACCTCATGCCCACTGTGAAGTATGGGGGAGGATCGGTGATGCTGTGGGCCTGTTTCTCTTCCTGTTTCTGGGAACCTTGTTAGGGTGCATGGCATCATGGACTCTTTGAAATACCAGGACATTTTAAATCAAAATCTGGTGGCCTCTGCCCGAAAGCTGAAGATGGGTCGTCACTGGATCTTTCAGCAAGATGATGACCCTAAACATGTGGCCAAATCTACACAAAAATGGTTCACCAGACAGAAAATCAAGCTCCTCCCATGGCCATCTCAGTCCCCAGACCTCAACCCAATTGAAAACCTGTGGGGTGAACTGAAGAGGAGAGTGCATAGGAGAGGACCCAGGACTCTGGATGATTTAGAGAGATTATACAAAGAGGAATGGTCGAATATCCCTCTCTCTGTATTCTTCCATCTTGTGAAATGTTATAGGAGAATATTAAGTGCTGTCTTGTTGGCAAAAGGGAGTTGCACAAAGTATTAACATCAGGGGTGCCAATAATTGTGGCACACATGATTTCATGTAAAAGAATTATTTCTTAATGTGGGATTTTTTTCCCACTGAATAAATGCACTCGAATTAAAGGTTGGATTTTTCTCTTTCTTTGCGGCGTTGTCCTATATTATTAAAAAAAATTATTAGAAGCTTAAGAACATATCTTAATGAGGGGTGCCAATAATTGTGGAGGGTGCTGTATATATAGGGCTTTCATCAACTAGGAGCACTTTTGGCCTTGAACTTGTTGAAAAATACTTGTTCAAATCTCACTTAGTCTCATAAGTTTATCTAATTTGTCTAGTTTTAAGGTCCAAAAGAGGACACACTGCCATCACAAGATAATTTCGTCATTTTTTGACAGTCATTCCACCACACCATTCCACATATGACTATTATTTAATATTATTAAATGTATTTAATAAGGTCAGAGACTCCCTTACACTTCCAATCTGTAACATTAATGCACTTTGTCTCCGAGCTGTGATTTTGCACAATTCATTCCTACATCTTCATTCTGTGAACTTTTCATTGAACGTTCCAGCACACACTGTACAGCTTGGTTACTTATTTATCCCATCACACATATTCTCTTCCGCTCACGCATTCACATCATGACTCTTCTCCATCTTCATCATATGACTGTTTTTGCACATTCCGGGACATACTGTACAGCTTGGACTTCAAGAACTCATGCACATGCCCCTTAAATATGTCCACTTTATAAATTTGTATATTTCACATTCTTCTTTTTTATTCTATGTATATAGCTACTTTTGTTTTGTCTTTGCTAAATTCTTCTATCTTAACTATTCAAGCACCAATCACCAAAGTAAATTCCTTGTATGTGAGAATGTACTTGGCAATAAACTTGATTCTGAAAATAGTACGTCACCCCATAATCATACACGATTTTCATAACTAGTTTTGCCAGTTGACACCATTTTACAATCATTATATATTTGTGAACAAAATTAATTAAATGTCACAAGTACCAAGCAGCTTAAAGGTGACATATTATAACCCTTTTTCACAAGTTGACACAGTTCCCTGAGGTCTTAATGAAATGTCTGTGACATGCTTTGGTCAAAATACCACAAGGATAAAACACCACAGCTCCCTTCTTACCTTGTCTAAACAGCCCTGTTCAAAATGGCCGATTTGAGTGCCTGTTCTTTTAAATTATAATGAGCCTCTGCTCAGCCTACCCCTCCCCTGGCCAGTCTGGAAGCACTTTCCTCATGAATATTCTTTCACAAAGGCAGTTATCAAGCCATGAGTGGAGATAATCAGATGAGGGGGGCGGCATAATTCTAATGAACTCCACTGGTGGCATAGAAAGGGGAGCCAAATCTGAACAGCTTGTTAAAGCACATTTTCTGAAATAGCAACTCAAAAGAAACTGACTAGATTGTCTTATTTGAGAGTTTGTGGGTTGGTAGGTACTCCCGATACCCAACTGTATGTGCACAAGCACTGAAAAAGTTAATTTTTCATATATCTCGTTTAATGTACGTCCATCTCAATCTGAAATATAATGTTGGCTTGGACAGATACAGTTTTTAAATAAATAAATAGAGGCGGCACGGTGGTGTAGTGGTTAGCACTGTCGCCTCACAGCAAGAAGGTCCGGGTTCGAGCCCCGTGGCCGGCGAGGGCCTTTCTGTGCGGAGTTTGCATGTTCTCCCCGTGTCCGCGTGGGTTTCCTCCGGGTGCTCCGGTTTCCCCCACAGTCCAAAGACATGCAGGTTAGGTTAACTGGTGACTCTAATGCCGCTTTTCCACTACAAACGCGGCTGAGTCGGGCTGAGCCGTGCCGTGCTGAGTCGAGCTGAGTGGGGCTGTTGGAGTTGCATTTCGACTACAACCGCGCTGAACCGTGCTGGCTGGAAGTGGGTGGACACATTGGGTGGAGTTAGCGAAAGTGGGTGGACGTCACGTGATGTCGTTAAGCAGCGCAAACAGTGACATCAGTGAGCTTTTAAGCGGTAGTCTCACGACCCGGAGAGTAAACAATAAACATGGAGGACATGGAGTCGTTAGTGTTGCTGGTCTTGGTGCTGTGGCTTGTTGTCACCGACAATGCGGACAGATACTGGCAAGAGCGTATAGATGAGGCGAGGCGCATAAGGCTTCAGAAATTCTCGTAATTCGTAATTCTTCTCCTTCCGGGTTTACGGTGTTTACAGATCCCAGCGTGCTCGCGGGGCGTGTGTGGGCATGTGAGGACACGCCTCCTCACCAATCAGTGCACAGGGGAGTGTCTGCTCACGCCCCCAGCCTCACTCGGCACGGCTTGGCTCGCTTCAGCCCCACTCCAAAACGGTGCGAGTTTTAGGGGCTAAGCAGGGCTGAAACGAGCTGAGTCGTGCTGGTTTTTGGTAGTCGAAACGCGAGCCGTGTCGGGCTGAAGTGAGCTGAAGCGAGCTGAAGTGAGCTGAAAAAGGGTAGTGGAAAAGGGCCATTAATTGACCGTAGGTGTGAATGTGAGTGTGAATGGTTGTCTGTGTCTATGTGTCAGCCCTGTGATGACCTGGCGACTTGTCCAGGGTGTACCCCGCCTTTCGCCCGTAGTCAGCTGGGATAGGCTCCAGCTTGCCTGCGACCCTGTAGAACAGGATAAAGCGGCTAGAGATAATGAGATGAGATAAATAAATAGTATTATGTCATGTACTAACCCCATTTCCAGAAAAGTTGGGATATTTTCCAAAATGCAATAAAAACAAAAATCTGTGATTTTGTTAATTTACATGAACCTTTATTTAACAGACAAATGTACAAAGTAAGATTTTCAGTAGTTTTACTGTGAGAATGTACTTGGCAATAAACTTGATTCTGACCAACTTAATTGTATTTTGTAAATAGGAATGAAGTTAGAATTTGATGCCTGCAGCACACACAAAAAAAGTTGCAATAGAGGCAAAATAAGACTGAAAAGTTTATAGGAGATTCAAGTAACACCATTTTGAAGGATTCCACAATAAGCAGGTTCATTGGTAGCATGATTGGGTATAAAAGGAGCATGCACTAAAGGCTCAGTCTTTGCAAGCAAGGATGGGTCGTGTCTCACTCCTTTTTGCCAAAATTCATGAGAATTGTTAGTCAATTCAAAAAGAACATTTCTTAATACAAGATTTTAGGTCTTTCAAAATCTAAAGTTCATAATATTGTGAAAAGGTTCAGGGATTTCAGAGACATCTTGGTGCGTAAAGGGCAGGGTTGGAAACCACTGCTGAATGTGTGTGACCTTCGAGACCGCAGGTGGCACACTCTGAAAAACAGTCATGTTAATGTGACAAATATAACCACATGAACTCGGGAGTACTTCGGAAAACCGTTGTCACTTAACATAGTCCACCACAAAATCCAGAAATGCAACCTGAAACTTTGTTATGCAAGGAGGAAGCCATTCATCAATTGTATGCAGAAACACTGCCGACTTCTCTGGGCCCAAACTTATCTCAGATGGACCGAAAGGCAGTGGAAATGTATGCTGTGGTCAGATGAGTCCACATTTCAGCTTGTTTTCGGGAAAACCAGATATTGTGTTCTCAGTGCCAGAGGTGAACACGACCATCCGGTTTGTTATCAGAGAAAAGTGCAAAAACCAGCATCTGTGATGGTATGGATGGCATCAGTGCCCATGGCATGGGTGAGTTGCATATGTGTGAAGGTACCGTTGACATATTGGGGCATATATTGGGATTTTAGACAGGCATATTTATCAAGGCAACGTCTCTTCCTGGGAAGTCCATGCTTATTTCAGCAGGGCAATGCCAGGCGTCATTCTGCACAGGCTACAACAGCATGGCTTCATAGACAGAGAGTGTGTGTGCTTGACTGGCCTGCTGCCAGTCCAGATCTGTCTCCTGTTGAGAATGTATGACGCATCACGAAGAGGAGAATCAGACAACCGCAGTCACGGACTGTTGAGCAGCGACAGTCTTGTATCAAGCAAAAATGGACAAAAATTCCAGTTGCAAAACTGCAACAGTTAGTATCATTTTAAAAAGTGTTATATTAAAAGGAAAGGTTATGTAATACAATAGTAATAATGCCTCTGTCCCAACTTTTTTGTGTGTGTTGCAGGCATCAAATTCTAACTTTGTTCGTATTTACAAAATGCAATTAAGTTGGTCAGTAAAACCAGTGAAAATCTTTTCTTTGTACTTTTGTCAGTTAGATAAAGATTCAATTAAATTAACAATTCACAGATTTTTGTTTTTATTGCATTTTGGAAAATGTCCTAACTTTTCTGGAAATGGGGTGAATTCTTATCAGGTTTTATCTGGCATTTTGGTCCAAATTAATTAACTACATTTAAAGTTTTGGTGTAATATTTAAAAAAAATAAAATAAAATTAGTCTGTTACCAAAAAATTTGTGCATTTGCATTCTGGCAAAGCTGACCATTAAAATTTAACATAACATTGATGACTTAAATACCAGTTCCAGTAGTTTGATTTTATATATATAAACCCTGCTGAACCCAATGGTGCACTCTTTAGAGCCTTAAACAACTGACAAATGACCTGCTATTTCTGTAACATACTGCAAGTTAGTAAAGCAGACTGTTTGCAGATACAGCTGGCTATTTAACTTGGTTATTGTCGTAACTTTAGCGCTGAGTCCTAATACTGATGAAGTTCTTCGTACATTCTGTTGTAACATCTGCTTTGAGGGCAAACTAAAACTCAAAGGAAAATAAGTGTTGCCCACCAATATCCATGCAGTTAGGACAGATGTGCTACTTGCCCATCGTGTGTCACAAACACCTGCATACATGCATTTTGGGGTGTGGCTCAGCAATCTGTTTTCCTAGCCCATCATGTCTACATATGCAGTAGTTTGGACTTAGAATACTGCAACAAATGTAATTTGAATTGACGTTATGAAGTTTGTAATGCAACAAAATCCCTAAGAAGTATTGTCTTGCAGTTGTTAGCACTGCTTAAAATATTTAGAATTTCCAAAGGGCAATATAAATTGTATTTCACATTTCCTTCTTGTTTGCTGCTTCCCTTGTGCCCATGAATTTGGATTATCTATGTTTTATATACAGTTTGAAATGCATTTTAAAATGATCATTTGTGTGTGTGTGTGGAATGATTGCATTTACTAAGTCATGAAATAGGCTTGAATTTAAAATGTTGGTTTGGTAATAGATATTTTATTATCTTGAATGTGCAGTGTGGCATTTGTACTTTAGGGATAAGTTTGAACAAATAAAGGTTTCCTTTTCTACCTATCTGGCTTTCTAAGAAACATTTAAGATTATTTATGAACGGTACCTCTCATGTTTTGAAAGTCGTCTCATATTGCTAATTAGAGAATATCATCAGTTATTTATGGGTCTGATTAACCTCTCCGTGTTTGAAAACTTGCTTTTTGCCAGACCAGTTCTCATGAATAAACTCATTCAATTAAGGAAGCATACGATAATTCGTGTTTGAATGCAATTGTGTATGTTGTGGAAAACCACAGACACAGCAGTATGGCTGTAGCACATGCATTACTTCATACTTCTCTCTCTTGGCCTTTTCCAGTACTGACATCACAGAGCCCTGTAACGTGAAAACGAGCACTATAACACACAGCACGGTTTTTATCCGTAAACATTCAGAACATCCAGTGAAGCTTCTGTGGTGCACAGGCATAACTATTGTTGTGTACATTAAGATTTGTTTTTTGAAAGACGCTCCTGTTTTTGTTTGTCTGTGTGGATATGCAAATAATGTCCAGAGGGAGTAGTTGGTTGATGGGATGAGGGTGACGCAGGTGAGGGTAGGTTTATGTCTCCATAGATACAGGTGTTAGTTACGTACAGACACTGATCTCTTCCCAATCTGTTTCTTATATCCTTCACCCTCTGCTCTTATCTTTTTGTGCTTACTCCAGTCCCCCACTTCTGCTCTGCATGATGGAACCGCTTGATTGTTTCCGTAGCTTACCTTAAAACAGAAAATGGTGATAATTCTCTCTCCCACTTTCTCTAACTTCAGTTTGTGAGAGGCAGCAGGCAGTAACATGAGTCTCTCCTTTATTGCTCCGTTACGATACCAAGTGCCACTGCCAGCTGCCCAGTGCTGTTAGAGGCCTGTGTAGGGTGCTGTGTGCTACTGATAGGAGGAGGGCTCCAGCCTGGAGCTATTAATACCTCTGCCAATAGAATCTATGGGGAGTTTATCTTCTTAGGTTGGCAGGATAGTACAAGAGGGAGGAGAGAGAGATAGAGACAGTGAGAAACAGGGAGCAGCAACAGCTCTGACGCAGTTTCATTTCTCAATTTTCCTTTGCAAATTCAAAAAGAAGAGCAAAACAAGTGTTTAAATCATAGTTTTGTGTCTCTTCTGTTTCTCTCTCTCTCTCTCTCTCTCTGTCTCTCTCTCAGTTTATGTTTTACATGCTCTTGCTTGGCACCACACACTTTATACCCATATAAAGGGCTCTATACCCATATGTTTGTATGTGACCCTGTCTGCGTACATGCAGGCTCCAGGGCAGCAAGCTGATATATAAGCACAGTCCTCCGTCAGGCGCTTCTTTTTCTTGCTTGCTTACAATGAACACACTGCCAGGCTTTTCCGGAGCCAGGATCTCAGGCTGCTGGGCTTTGAGGGCAGACAGCAGGTAAGCCTGAGTTACTTAGTTTATTTCGCTCTCTCTCTCTGTGTCATGACTCACACTTAACTGTGGTTTACACTTAAATTTATGATCATTTGGTTTTAAGCTGCATTTCCCTGGTCTTACTATTCTACTTCCTTAAACTGGCATTCACAATAATTTTATCTTGTTTACAGTATGGTCTTTAAAAAAGTGTTTATTTATTTTTTTATCTATTTATTTATGTTTTTAAAGACCTTGTTACTCATACACAGTAACAGTCAAAAGTCTGGCCACCTAATACATTTTTTTTTAATTCATTAAAAAAAAACCTTCATATCTTAATGATGGATTGTCATCTGTCTTTACTTAGTTGAGCAGTTCTTAACATAATACAAATTACTGCCATTGTAGAAGAGGGCTGTTTGCTGTATTTTTATTATTATTTACAATTTACTGATCTCAAAAACATTAAGAGGTCAAGAAATTGCACTAATTAACTTTTGACGAGGCTGTTAATTGAAAAGCATTCCAGGTGACTACCTCATAAAGCTGGTTAAGATAATGCCAATAGTGTGCAAAGCGTCGTTAAGGTAAATGGTGGCTATTTTGAAGAATCTAAAATATGAAACTTTTTTAAAAACTTTTTTTGTTTACTACACAATTCCATATGTTTTATTTCATAGTTTTGATGTTTTCAGTATCGTTCTGCAATGTAGAAAATAGTCAAAATAAAGAAAAAACACTGATTTAGAAGGCGTGTCCAAACTTTTAACTGGTACTGTATATATTATACATATTACCCCCCTGTCCATGGGGATAGGATGAATTTTGGTACCTTTCAACAGATTTTTCAGGTCGTTTCAGTAGTTTGATGACTGAGAGGATTTCAACCAATCAGTGAATGAGTAGCTTGGGGGTTGATCTAGACATGCTTACGTCATGAGGTTGTGTTATGTAACAACGCTGTTTTTAGCATGTTAACAACAGTATTGCTAATTCAATGGCTAAATAAAAATGAACTCTTTAGTCTGGGATCCAGTCATCAAAATTTGAGAGAACCTGACATGGCTTGCTTTTCTTTTTGTTTGTTTTTCCCCTCTATTAATGTGGATATTAAGGTCCACTGATTGAGTGGTGTGCTGTCCCAGAAACCTTGCGAAAAACATTGTGACCATTTTTTGTATATGCGCCCTTTATTTTTTGACTGAAAAATTTAAAAATTATTATTTTTTTCTTAAAATCCTCAGTGGGTTATGTAGGCTGTCAATAAATGCATCCCAGATACACAAAACACATGTGTTGACAACATCAAGTTGAGAAATACACTTGCAAAACCTTTCCAAATGATTTAGAATTATTTTCATGCAAAAGCGACCCTGATTTTTGTATTTTTTCCATTATTTTCATTTTTACTTTATTAGTAATCAACTATGCTCCGAGTTATGACATCAGCCAATGTGTCATTCTTTTCAGCAAACATTTATAGCAATTCCATAGTAAACATGCTGAAAATCAAACCAAAATCAATGGATCTATGGTGATTTTATTACCCCTGCCCCCAGACTGCAAATTGTGGCAGAGATGTCAACATTTTTCAGTGTATTTGATCTGACTGTTATTGCATTTTATAGGTGATTGACTGACTGAGTTATTATTGGAGCTTCCAGTTATTTTCTGATTTTCCACTTGTTCCAGGCCAAAGACAGAGAACAAAAAGATGTGTCTTTATCATGAACCCTTGTGTTTCTTCTGCAGGATTTGGGATGCTGCAATTATAGTGGTAAGGTACAAGGATCTGGCTTCCCCAGCTGGCTTGCAAACTTAGGACTGTGAACATAATCTATATCTATCAATTATGATTGTTGCAGGACCTGAAGATTCAAAGTCTTGCAGCCTAAATCATGGCACCAAAGAGAAAGCGGCCCGGTACCAACTATATTGCTTACCCAATATGTCAGAAGACAGACAGTAATGCTGGCCCACTTCAAAACTGACAGATCAAGGCTATCCTGCACTCCTATATGCTGTAACCAACAGAAATGATGATTCTCATCCAGACTTGAGAATGAACTGGAACCTCAATGTGAAGCTCTGGAAAGGAGTCATGTGTGGCATGCATGGTGTCATGCCAAGTACAGAAATTGCAAAAATGTTGACCAGGAAAAAAAAAATTGCAAAACAAGATCACACTTTGTCTGGCTCAACGGAGAGTTCTGCTTCAGACAGCAATGCTCCGAAAACATGGTTTTCAATGCCACAGCCCGTCAAAATCAAGGAAGAATGCTTCATTTGTGGAAAAGCTTGCACTACCGAGGGGAATAGATCCCTTATTTTGATCGCCACTTATGATGGACAGAATTCAGTCTGAAAGAAATCAAATGAACTTAAAGATGAGGATATGCTACACAAGATTTGTGGTCCTGATGAAAACAAGTGCAGTGACATGATTGCTGATGACTTCCGGTACCACAGAGACTGCATGAACTTCTACCTGACAAGACGTTCATACACAGAAATAGAAAAGTACTGACACAGGTCCATATGATGCTGCACTGGCCCAAATGGGTTCTCACATAGATGAGGCTCTGTTGAGAGATGGTGCCGTATTCTTTGTTCCAGCTTTGAGAGATGAATTTCAAAAATACGTGGAAAACTATGGAATTGACAATGTTAAATCATACAGATCTCGATCCTTGGTAGCCCGACTCCAAAAGTGCTATGAAGTCAATGGCAAATGCAAGATATAATGGTTGTTCCACAGAAAGGATGCTCTAGCCTGGTTTGCTCTGCAGATTTGAGTATGGCCTGTATGTTCACCAAGTTGAAGGAACTAAAGTATATAATTGAAGACGTGGAGGAAAAGAAGAAAGTGAAGACGAAGTGACACCTAATGACACTATAGTCTTTTCCTCCAGCACTGTAGAGAGAATATGGATGGAGCTTCAGGACCAACGTAAGGCAAAGAATCAGGCACTGAAGGGTGGAAGAAAAGCCAGATCATATTCAGCCAGTGGAAGTTGGCAGATGTCTGGAACTGAAACTGAAGACCCATCACTGCACAACACCTACACCAAAAATGGGCTGTAGTGGTGGCTACTGACACAGATGTAATCATGATATGCATATGCTACAGCACACACCTGGATGGCCCGAAGATGGATATTTACCTACCAGCTCATGCAGTCACCGAAGCCCTGGCAGTGAAGTATGATGTTGAAGCTGCAGATCTTACATCCATGCTCCTCAGCACCTACATATTGACTGCATGTGATACAGTGAGCTATCCTTACAGAAGAGGGAATAGTGCTGTTGATCACCTGGCAGACCTTCTGCCACTGTGCAGATATGGTGACCCTGGATGTTCAGGAAGATGTTGTGACCGCAGCTAGGCGATACATGGTGTCACTGTATGACCGGTGTGACTTTGGTGGTAATCCATCTCTTTGGTAACATCAAAGGAGACATGCATTGCCTTCCACCTACTGAAGATGCGTTCCGGTTGCACCTTCAGCAAGCCCTACATCAGTTGGCTGTATGCAAGCAAGCACATACATTTCAGCCAACCTACCCTTCTGCCACTGACTTTGTCGGAGAGCTTGTCGGTGGTAAGTTAGTGGCAACCATGATGCTGAAGGAGGCAAAACCTGCAGCATTCAAATGCACCAAATACTGTCGTTGCAGGAAAAGCATGTGTACCCAAGGATACTCCTGTGTGAGAGCCAGTGTGAAGTATCCTCACATGTCTCTGCACTGGGGACCCCAACAAATGTTCAAGGGTTAAACTTACACTTGAAGACCATGATGGTGACCAAAGTCGACACATGTTTCCAGTAAAGAACTTGCACCACTTACCTGCAGTACTGCCTGATAACTTGATACATTCATTATGTTATTTTACTGAACCAGTACTAGTTAAACGAGTACAAAGCAGTCCAGGAACGCTTGTTCTTAACTGTACTCTTTTTATCCCCTGCCCAAATGAAGTTTTGCGGGGGATATAGAAACAGGTTCCATCCGTCCGTCCGGTCACGTTTTTGTTTCCGGGCCATATCTTTTTAAAACTACTGAAGATATCTTCATGAAACTTTGTATACATATCAAGCAACATGTGAACTGGTGCCTTTTGCTATTTTGGATTTTAAAAAAAAATATTTTTCAAATTTTACATAGAAAATAGATTTTGACTTAGTTTCTAATTGCATAACAATTCTAAGTTCATTTCCGGAGCATATATCCAAAACTGTTTATGATATGGATTTGAAATTTAGTATACACGTTAACAAGGTGATGTAGATGTGCCTTTTCATGCTAAGAAATTTGAAAAATTTAAAATTTTCATGTTTCCTTGGAAACAATTTCAGTCTCTCAGGTTAGTCTTAGGGGTAGGTTTTGTTTCCGGAGCAGAACTTGAAAACTATGAGTGGTATGGTCTTGAAAGTTGGTATATGTGTTGATTAAGTAATGTATAAATGCCTTTTGATACTAAGAAATGTGAGAAATTTTAATTTCTAGCTCACCTGCATCAAAGGTCCAGTGGGCTTATGCCATGGGCTGCTGAGGGTCAGTATAAAGAGGCAGGGTTGGTTTCCTGCAGCAGAACTTGAAAAATGTGGCAAATGATATCTTGAAACTTGGTATATAGGGTGGAGGATATAGATGACTCTGTCTTCTTGTCTCCATTTGTATCTATACATAGATGTAACTGTCTGTAACTTTATTTCTATTATGTTTAATATTACAGGATTATGCATGCGATCATGCATAACACATTATAAATCATAAGTTATTTTTTCAATGCAATGTTAATTTTATGCTATATCACAAATGGTGTTGCCAGTAATTTTTATTTTGTTGTTAGTTTGCTCAGTTAAAGCTTAACTTCATTTTATCTTGATAATGTTCACTAATTTTGCCCGTAGTCAGCTGGGATAGACTCCAGCTTGCCTGCGACCCTGTAGAACAGGATAAAGCGGCTAGAGATGATGAGATGAGATGAGATGTTCACTAATTTATACAATCTATGATTTTAATTTCATTTTCAGAATGTTTACTGTGAAATGGCTATAATGTTTGCTGAAAGAAAGACATGTCGGCTGATGTCATAACTCTGGGCATAGTTGATTACTAATGAAGTAAAGATGAAAAAATGCAAAAAAAAAATCAGAGTAGCTTTTGCATAAAAATTATTCTAAATAATTTGGAAAGGTTTTGTAAGTGTATTTCTCAGCTTGATTTTGTCAACACGTGTTCTGTGCATCTGGAATGCATTTATTGACAGCTGACACAACCCACTGAGAATTTTAAGAAAAAACAATTTCAATTTTTCAGTAAAAAATAAATAAAGGGTGCACATTCAAAAATGGTGGGCGGCACAGTGGTTAGCGCTGTTGCCTCACAGCAAGAAGGTCCGGGTTTGAGCCCCGTGGCCGGCGAGGGCCTTTCTGTGTGGAGTTTGCATGTTCTCCCCGTGTCCACGTAGGTTTCCTCCGGGTGCTCCGGTTTCCCCCACAGTCCAAAGACATGCAGGTTAGGTTAACTGGTGACTCTAAATTGACCGTAGGTGTGAATGTGAGTGTGAATGGTTGTCTGTGTCTATGTGTCAGCCCTGTGATGACCTGGCGACTTGTCCAGGGTGTACCCCGCCTTTCGCCCGTAGTCAGCTGGGATAGACTCCAGCTTGCCTGCGACCCTGTAGAACAGGATAAAGTGGCTAGAGATAATGAGATGAGATGAGACATTCAAAAATGGCCACAATTTTTTTTTTCACAATGTTTCTTGCAGAGTAGACCACTCAATCAGTGGACCTTAATGTTCAAATTAATAGAAAAAACACATACAAAAAGTACAGCATGCCATGTCAGGTTCAATTCCCCATTTTATTGGGGTTTTGAGTCTGTAGATCCCAGACTACTTTTAACCATATAAATTTGATGAAACTGCTATTGAAACTATTTAATAATGCCTTCAGAATAAGTCAGGCCTAGCTGTTGGTGCTAACCAGCAGGCTGTCTGCAGGCGCTAGCCAAGGGGCTCGCTAACGTCACTAGGCATGCTTAAGAATAATCAAGCTCTGATTTGGAATTTTAGAGGTCTATGTTTTCATGTGTGACAGAAAATAACACAGCTATTGAATGTCTTCTGTGATTTGATTATCCATTTTTTGATGTTAGCATAGTTCTTATCCATTCCATGATAATTCTGTTGACCGCTCAGAGGTTGTTTTCCTGACATGGCCAATCTGAAACTGTGTTTCTGACTGGGCATGTGTGTTGTGGCAGCTCTGATCTCAAACACGTTTCCCAAGGAGACCAGGCAGACTAAAAATAGTACAAGATGGCTTAGAGGTAAGAGGGTTAAGAGAAGCAGACATCATATTTTGTTACTTTGGTTAATTGTGGTGTTAACCTAATGATTGTCAGGGGTGAAGGTTGACGAACTGTCCCGACATGTCTCGAGCTTTACATTTCCGCTATTCAGGTAACAGCATAACTGATACGAATTGTGTCTATTACAGTGAAATCATCAATATTCTTCACAAGTGGGAAGTAGTGCATCACAAACCAGCTCATTAAGTTTAAACTGCATTCTGACTTGCATGCCAAAACTGTCCTGCCTATATACCTCTGTCTTCCATACACAGAAGCTAATACTTCTAATGTTTAAAAACTCATAACCTTCACCACAGACATGTAAAGCAACCATCTATGCAAAACTCAATAATTTATCACACCCATACAGAATTTAGTCTGCATGATGGAAGCATGGTCAAGAATCTAAATTTTTCATATGTGAAATGATGTAGTGTGATGTGGAACACAAGAGGTATTAGTTCATTACGCATTCTGAAGAAGAAGCCTTTGTCACATGCACATGCAAGCACAGTGAAATTCGTCCTCTGCATTTAACCCATCTGAAGCAGTGAACACGCATGCGCGTGCACACAAACCCAGAGCAGTGGGAAGCTATGCAACACCCAGGGAGCAGCTGGGGGTAGGTGCCTTGCTCAAGGGCACTTCAGTCCAAGGCCGCCCCATGTTAACCTAACCACATGTCTTTGAACTGTGGCGGAAACTGGAGCAAACACAGGAAGAACATGCAAACTCCACACAGAAAGGTCCTCGTCAGCCACTGGGCTCAAACCCAGAACCTTCTTGTAATGAGGCGACAGTGCTAACCACTACACCGCCATGCCTCCCCATTTGTTCATGAAGGTTAAATTGCACAAAATGTTTAGAATTTCAGCACTCTGATTTACAGTGGTGCTTGAAGGTTTGTGAGCCCTTTAGAATTTTCTATATTTCTGCATAAATATGACCTAAAACATCAGCAGATTTTCACACAAGTCCTAAAAGTAGATAAAAAGAACCCAGTTAAACAAATGAGACAAAAATATTATACTTGGTCATTTATTTATTGAGGAAAATAATCCAATATTACATATCTGTGAGTGGCAAGAGTATGTGAACCTTTGCTTTCAGTATCTGGTGTGACCCCCTTGTGCAGCAATAACTGCAACTAAACGTTTCCGGTAACTGTTGATCAGTCCTGCACACCGGCTTGGAGGAATTTTAGCCCATTCCTCCGTACAGAACAGCTTCAACTCTGGGATGTTGGTGGGTTTCCTCACATGAACTGCTTGCTTCAGGTCCTTCCACAACATTTTCGATTGGATTGAAGTCAGGACTTTGACTTGGCCATTCCAAAACATTAACTTTATTCTTCTTGAACCATTCTTTGGTAGAACGACTTGTGTGCTTAGGGTCGTTGTCTTGCTGCATGACCCACCTTCTCTTGAGGTTCAGTTCATGAACAGATGTCCTGACATTTTCCTTTAGAATTCGCTGGTATAATTCAGAATTCATTGTTCCATCATTGATGGCAAGCCGTCCAGGCCCAGATGCAGCAAAACAGGCCCAAACCATGATACTACCACCACCATGTTTCAGAGATGGGATAAGGTTCTTATGCTGGAATGCAGTGTTTTCTCCAAACATAATGCTTCTCATTTAAACCAAAAAGTTCTATTTTGGTCTCATCCATCCACAAAACATTTTTCCAGTAGCCTTCTGGCTTGTCCACGTGATCTTTAGCAAACTGCAGACGAGCAGCAATGTTCTTTTTGGAGAGCAGTGGCTTTCTCCTTGCAACCCTGCCATGCACACCATTGTTGTTCAGTGTTTTCCTGATGGTGAACTCATGAACATTAACATTAGCCAATGTGAGAGAGGCCTTCAGTTGCTTAGAAGTTACCCTGGGGTCCTTTGTGACCTTGCCGACTATTACACGCCTTGTTCTTGGAGTGATCTTTGTTGGTTGACCACTCCTGGGGAGGGTAATAATGGTCTTGAATTTCCTCCATTTGTACACAATCTGTCTGACTGTGGATTGGTGGAGTCCAAACTCTTTAGAGATGGTTTTGTAACCTTTTCCAGCCTGATGAGCATCAACAACGCTTTTTCTGAGGTCCTCAGAAATCTCCTTTGTTCATGCCATGATACACTTCCACAAACATGTTGTTGTGAAGATCAGACTTTGATAGATCCCTGTTCTTTAAATAAAACAGGGTGCCCACTCACACCTGATTTGTCATCCCATTGATTGAAAACACCTGACTCTAATTTCACCTTCAAATAAACTGCTAATCCTAGAGGTTCACATACTTTTGCCACTCACAGATATGTAATATTGGATCATTTTCCTCAAATAAATGACCCAGTATAATATTTTTGTTTCATTTGTTTAACTGGGTTCTCTTTATTTACTTTTAGGACTTGTGTGAAAATCTGATTATATTTTAGGTCATATTTATGCAGAAATATAGAAAATTCGAAAGGGTTCACAAACTTTCAAGCACCACTGTATACCTAAACTGTGTCCTTGTAGTTGAGGCACAAAAACTGATACTTCCAAGGTTTAATAACTTTTTTTTTTTACTTTTTTTTGCACACAAATGTAAAGGCAATGTCTGAAAATGAGATATTATGTGCATTTTACCATTATATGTGGAAGTAAAGAAAATTTGTTAGATGCATATTTACACAGCAGATAAAATGGTTTACGGTACTATTGCAGGTTACATGAACAGATGGTGTAAAGATTAGGTGTCGGTGTATGTAGTCCTTGAGCATATTGAGATTTATACGTTAAAAGGTTCTGTCTTTGTTTTCTTGTTTTATTTCGAGTCATGGCACTGATGTTTATATTGTCTAAAGATGCACACGAATGTGAATTTAACAGTAGTACTTCTGCTTGTTTGCCAATACCTCAGCAGGTGATTTGGACATGTTGTGTGGTGTAGCTGGGAAATGTTCAGAAATTGTACAGAATAATTTTAGCCACTTTTATAAGCAAGGACACATCAGGGAGTTGAACCCCATTCCAGATAAGGGTCACCACATTGGTTTATGTGGTTGGAACACATTAGCAGTGTTGTTAATTCACTGATGTCAGGAGGCATTTCACATGCTTCCTGAAAAACAAACTCGTTTCATTGTCTGGTTGTGTTAATTTGGTGATGGCACCAGAGGTGCGAGAACCCCTCATTGTGGGTTACTGCTATTATTATTATTATTATTATTATTATTATTATTATTATTATTGGCTTATTATTGATGCATTCAATTGTTTTGAGGTATTTGCCATGCTTGAAAACTAAATAATTTTGCCACATGCATCATACTTGCATAAAAAACATTACATAGTGCCTGGGCTTGGGCGTGGTCATGGCACTCCATATCATCCCCAAACGCAGGCAGTGGTCAGGATGAAGTTGCTCAGATATGCACCAAGTTTGGTTTGGTCATTACCGGCTAGTGGCCAAGTGGTAGTGTGTCCAGGCGGGAGATTGGGAGTTCTATTCACGGTCGGGTCATACCAAAGACTATCATAAAAATGGTACCTACTGCCATCTGGCAAGGCACGCTGCAAAACAGATGCGAGTGGGGAGTTAAACTCTCGTGGTTACCAGAGGACTAGCCCCCCACTGTAACCCTAGCTATGTAATAGGCGAGAGGCCGAGGGCTGCGGAAACAGAGATCGGCGCCGGCTGATGCGCCACATGGCGAGGGAAGGACTTTAACTTAATTTTTTTGGTTTGGTCATTGCTCTCATCATATAAGACAAAGTTCGCTTGGTTATATGTGACTCTGCCCAACAGGAAGTCAACCATTTTGGATGGAATTTGGATGGAATTTTTACATTTTCACACATTGTGTTTTGAGGGGCTTACAATGGCTGAAACCTCATGAAACTTTACACGTGCTTTTGTCTTAGCACAACACTTGAAATTGTAATTTGGCATAGACGTGCCTCATCGGCTCCAAAGCACCCCCTATGATTTAAATCCATATTTAATGTCTTTGCAATGCTCAAAAACTTAGGAAATTTGGCGCACTCATCCAAGTTTAGGAAAAGGTTATTAGTGTTTGGGTGTGGCCAGTGGACTCCATAACATCATCTTACATTTCTGAATGAGTTTATTTCTGTAGTTGCCACAAAGTTTATCTGATATTCGTGATTTTGGTGGGGAAATTGCCATTACCATGTTTTACATATTTTCCATTGGCTTGTATTAGCTTTGTCCAACAGGGAGTCAGCCATTTTGAAATTTTTGTACTTTTAGGAACTATTTTTGTACTCCTACAGATCAGATTCCCTTGAAATTTGTTTGGAATAAACTCCAGACATATGTGGTGATAAATTGTGAAGGAATAGTGGATACCTCTGTAAGAATATTTAGCTCAAATTAAAGGGGAAATTAAATGGCAACACAGAATTATTACATAACCTAAATGGGAACTATTCTGTCCACCGGTATTCGTTATAAATAGGTGACTAATAAGACTGTAGTGAAACTCCTCTCACTGCTCAGTCAAAAAGAGTTCTGTCATAACTTGGGGGAAAGATGCATTTAGTTAAGAGCTTCGGTAAAGAAAAGCAAGCAATCCAGGGCACGAAATCATGAGAAAAGACAAACACTGAGTCACAAATCTTTATAACACGCGCATTTATTCCTAAAATACAAAACACAAAAATATAGCAGGAATGGATGGATTGTAAAAATGAAATTATGAAAAGTTCGATTTTAATATAAAGCTTGATCAGACTGAGTTACTGTCTTAGCCAGACAGACACCTGAGACCCAGTGCAGTAGAGTAGTGGTAGACTTAAACACAGGAAACAACTTATGCAGAAGAACTTGGAGAGAAACCATTAAAAAGCACCTAGGTTATGATTGCATGGCAGTTTGTTACTTATGCATTTGTCTGGAAATTCTCATGCACTTTTAAGATGAGCTCGTGTCTGGAGCGTTGAAAGTCCTCTTGAAGTTTTAGGAATCTCCTGGCAAAAGTTACTTGAAGAATGAGTCTATGTGTTGCAGCGGGAAGCTGTGCATTTGCAGTATTGGAGGTTTGTATCAAGATGGCAAACAACAAAGAGCTCCAGGTTTCTTGAATTGCCATTTGGAGATTCATGAAATGGGTTGGTGAGGCTTCTGTTAAATGAAGAGCTGAGAGTTTTGAGCATTCATGACAGATTTTTCTTGGTTAGTCATGCATATTTAATTATGCAAAATAGCAATCTACCAGTGGGCTTTTGACGTCACCCTTGGGAGGTGGTCTGGGGGAATGTGATCCAGACATTCCAGAGGCACATTTTTTTAAACTAGTTTTGTACTTGGTATAAAATGAATCAATAACCACATTAATGCAAATTATATATCAGATTTAGACTGAGAAGAGTCAGAGCTTCACAACATCAACACACTTATAGAATTTCTATCCACTCACAAATTGTTATTCATTGTAAATTTACTTATTAGATTAAACATAGGCAAAATACATTCACATTAATTAAAATGCTGATTATTACCTTTAGACAAGCACCCAGATGAAGAATACACATTAATTTCATAATTACAGTGGTGCTTGAAAGTTTGTGAACCCTTTTGAATTTTCTATATTTCTGCATAAATATGACCTAAAACAACATCAGATTTTCACACAAGTCCGAAAAGTAGATAAAGAAAACCCAGTTAAACAAATAAGACAGAAATATTATACTTGGTCATTTATTTATTGAGGAAAATGATCCAATTTTACATATCTGTGAGTGGCAAAAGTATGTGAACCTCTAGGATTAGCAGTTCATTTGAAGGTGAAATTAGAGTCAGGTGTTTTCAATCAATGGGATGACAATCAGGTGTAAGTGGGCACCCTGTTTTATTTAAAGAACAGGGATCTATCAAAGTCTGATCTTCACAACACATGTTTGTGGAAGTGTATCATGGCATGAACAAAGATTTCTGAGGACCTCAGAAAAAGCGTTGTTGATGCTCATCAGGCTGGAAAAGGTTACAAAACCATCTCTAAAGAGTTTGGACTCCACCAATCCACAGTCAGACAGATTGTGTGCAAATGGAGGAAATTCAAGACCATTATTACCCTCCCCAGGAGTGGTCAACCAACAAAGATCACTCCAAGAGCAAGGTGTGTAATAGTCGGTGAGGTCACAAAGGACCCCAGGGTAACTTCTAAGCAACTGAAGGCCTCTCTCACATTGGCTAATGTTAATGTTCATGAGTCCACCATCAGGAGAACACTGAACAACAATGGTGTGCATGGCAGGGTTGCAAGGAGAAAGCCACTGCTCTCCAAAAAGAACATTGCTGTTCATCTGCAGTTTACTAAAGATCACGTGGACAAGCCAGAAAGCTATTGGAAAAATGTTTTGTGGACGGATGAGACCAAAATCGAACTTTTTGGTTTAAATGAGAAGCGTTATGTTTGGAGAAAGGAAAACACTGCATTCCAACATAAGAACCTCATCCCATCTGTGAAACATGGTGGTGGTAGTATCATGGTTTGGGTCTGTTTTGCTGCATCTGGGCCAGGACGGCTTGCCATCATTGATGGAACGATGAATTCTGAATTATACCAGTGAATTCTAAAGGAAAATATCAGGACATCTGTCCATGAACTGAATCTCAAGAAAAGGTGGGTCATGCAGCAAGACAACGACCCTAAGCACACAAGTTGTTCTACCAAAGAATGGTTAAAGAAGAATAAAGTTAATGTTTTGGAATGGCCAAGTCAAAGTCCTGACCTTAATCCAATCAAAATGTTGTGGAAGGACCTGAAGCGAGCAGTTCATGTGAGGAAGCCCACCAACATCCCAGAGTTGAAGCTGTTCTGTATGGAGGAATGGGCTAAAATTCCTCCAAGCCAGTGTGCAGGACTGATCAACAGTTACCGGAAACATTTAGTTGCAGTTATTGCTGCACAAGGGGGTCACACCAGATACTGAAGGTAAAGGTTCACGTACTTTTGCCACTCAGAGATAATGTAATATTGGATCATTTTCCTCAATAAGTAAATGGCCAAGTATAATATTTTTGTCTCATTTATTTAACTGGGTTCTCTTTATCTACTTTTAGGACTTGTGTGAAAATCTGCTGATGTTTTAGGTCATATTTATGCAGAAATATAGAAAATTCTAAAGGGCTCACAAACTTTCAAGCACCACTGTAAATACTTCTCTCTTGCCCCTTTTCCACCAAAGCAGTTCCAGGGCTGGTTCGGGGCCAGTGCTTAGTTTGGAACCGGGTTTTCTGTTTCCACTGACAAAGAACTGGCTCTGGGGCCAGAAAAACCGGTTCCAGGCTAGCACCAACTCTTTCCTGGGCCAGAGGAAAGAACCGCTTACGTCAGTGGGGGGGCAGAGTTGTTAAGACCAACAACAATAACGACCGCAAAAGATCGCCATTTTTAAGCGGCGAGAAGCCTCAGCTGTACAAACGCGAAGTCATCCATTATTATTATTATTGTTGTTGTTGCTGCTGCTGCTTCTTCCGTGTTGTTTTTGCTTCGATATTCGCGCCAAGGTTTAAGCAAACATAGCGACGTAACTGATGTATACAGCGACGTAATGACGTATACAGCGACGTAATGACGTGGCACCGCGAGCGATGGAAAAGCAAACTGGTTCTCAGCTGGCTCGCAAGTTGAATGAGTTGTGAACCAGCACCAGCACTGGCTCCGAACCAGCCCTGGAACTGATTTGGTGGAAAGGGGGTATATGACCAAGGAATCTCTGTCTGAAAGCATATGCTGAGTTCATGGTATGCATGTGTGTGCGCGCGCGTGCATGCATGTGCAAAGTTTCAGAATGTTTCTTTATTTCAGGTCAGATAATTGTTCATTGAGTTAAAGATCATTTCAGCATAAAATGGTCCGGTAGTTGAAACGATTTGTGGAATTGACTAAGTGGCCATGTAATTAATAAGAATAAAATCATCTTTGCTCTGAAGTTTTTATGAGACTCCAGAGGAAGTTAGCTTGAGGTCAGAATGGGTTGTAAATTAAAGTCTGTTGAGACCATCTGCTGGTAAGGCATCAAAAAGGCTGCCAAACAGTCATAAAACCCAGTCTTCAACTATCTTCATTTAAGCCGTAAATGGGTTTTTGTTTAGGTTATCTTCTGGTGGTAGGCTCTGTTAATAGAGGGATAAACTCCAGATGTCCCTGGTCCTGAGAGCTGCATGATGCTTAACCCTTTGGGGTCAAGAACTTCACCGGCAAAGCTCGACAGGTTTAGAATGAGTAGGTCATGTATTTAGATAAATATCTTCATGAATTTTTCATCATACAAGCATGATAAACATATTGACAGATGTTATACTTTACACTTTCCTATGTGCCCACTGCCAAATAATATTATAGTTTTTAAATTGTCTAAATTAGATGAAACATAAAACTTGTCACCTTACTCAGTCACACTGGAGTCGGAGCACTGAGCGCCCACTTACGCATTCATAAAAGACTATTCACATGGTAACTGCATGATAATCACTTTCACTCTTTCGGTTTCGATTGGTTTCTCTCAGGAATGCCCACTGTAAACAGGATAAAATCTGTCAGACATAGTTTAGGTTATTTGGAGGTAAAACTTGTTGCGAGATGGCGCGTGCATTTTATGCACTTTTGGGTGATTCAGGACCGCGTTCAATTCATGATTCATTTCATGATTCAGGACAGTGATTCAGTTCAGTCTTGAGAACTGCGACACTGATGAGTGGTGCCTTTTTTAAAAACATTTTTTAATTAATTTATTTATTTATTTATTTATTTATTTATTTTGAACTTCAACTCGATCCACCCAAAGATCAACTCAACTAAGTGTAAATATTTCTTCTATTTATTATGAGCAGATTGGTTGATATGTATGCGCTGTAGTGCGTACACAGGAAAAATGACTGAGCAATTTTTCCAGAGTTAAAAGTATTGTCCTCAAAATAGTTAATTTTGCTCTATTTTGAGTTTAGAGTGTAAAATTTGGAGTTGGAATGGGAGCAAAATTACAGAGTAATTGTGTATCAGAGTAACAGAGTTGGTTGTGCATCTGAACTGCATAAAATAGTACAAGAGTTAATTTCAAGACACACTGAATCGACTCAAATACCAGATAAATGAAGCTGTTGTAAAAAGCAGTTTTAGAATTATGTTGGAATGTGTGAAAAAAACATTACCTTATCCATTGTGACTTGACCTGATGAGATTAAGAGTTAATCTGATGGGATTAAGAGTTGACAGTGGGAGGGGTTTTCACTTTTCTCATTGAATGAATGGAAATTTTTTTAAACTTCTCATTGAATACCCCTCCCACAGGCAACCCTTTATTCCAAAACACTAGGACATAATTTTTTTTGATGGCCAGTTAATTGTCCAAATCAATGGAGCAGATTTAAGTTTTTGTGCTTGATACATTCCTAAGACTGAGCAGAATCACCTCAAGTGACCAAAACGGTTCGACACAATGGGTAAGGTCATGGTTTTTTTTTCACACATTCCAACACAGTTCTAAAACTACTTTTAACAACATCTTCATGTATCTGTTATTTTTTTAAAAGTACAATCATGACATATTACTACATGGATATTACTGTAGCTGAACTTGTGCTGAATACAAAAAAGACTTTGAAAATACTGCTTAGATTTGTTGAAATTGACAGCAAAATCAGAGCATGCCAAAATCATTAGAGTGCCAGAAGATACCCTCAGACCCCAGAGAGTTAAGGGGCAGAGGTCTATGATTTGGCTAGTCACTATAATTGATGGGTGAGAGGCCATCGCCATGGACTGAGAGGCTGCCATCCAAGAAAGAAGCCCCTGCTGACCACATGTACAAAGAAAAAGCATTCTGGAGGAAAGTTTTATCATCAGTTGAGACAAAGATTGAGATGTTTGCCCACAATGACCAGAGGTACAGAAGAACACTGTACCAACTGTTAAGAGTGCTGATTAAGCATCATGCTCTGGAACTGTGTTTTGCTGCCAGTGGAACTGGTGCACAAAGTGGATGGAATAATGAAGATCCTCAGAATTCCTCTGCATAACCTCAAACCATCAGCTAGACAGTTGAATTTGGACACAATAGGGTGTTCCAGCAGGGCAAATATATGGACTGTACTTAATTCTACCAAGAAGAATGGTCAGATATCCAACCCGAGTTCTGCTGAGAGCTTGTTGATGGCTACCAAAAGTATCTGGTCAAGGTGAAACTTGCTAAGGGACCCATATATTCGGTGTGCTGTATGTATATTTTTGACCCTGTATATATAATTTTGACCTTGTATTGATTGATTTTAAGAAAATCCAAAATGAATGAAAAACTTGTACATCAAATTTGTTTTTTTCTATTAAAGATATATATTGTATAATCATTCTGTCAAAAAAAAAAAGTTCAAACAAATTATTGAAAGCACAATATTGCCATGACATTCATGTCCATGATGCAATTTAGGTCTGTGTATATAAACTTCTGACTGCAACTGTGTGTATATGTAACAGAGACTCAGATTGTTGGCGCACCCGCGTCTAAGACGCACTATTTCAAATAATAAACGCATTGTCGAGAGGGGCAGGGGCCAATATGGACTCGAGCATTTTATACCCTATTTGGAACGTTTCGTGGCGTATTACAGACCCTCCAGGATTTCGCGATGTTGTGATTTGCAACTTCAACCAATCCCCGCGAATTCAGGACAGTGTTGCAATTATATCCAATCACCGCAACTTTCCCGCAAATTTGACCAATCGTTGGCGTCGTCTTGAGGTGACGTCGACAAACTACCTTCCGCCTTACTTCCAGTGTTGCCAGATTGGGGGGTTTCAAGTGCATTTTGGCGGGTTTTGAACATATTTTGGGCTGGAAAACGTCAGCAGTATCTGGCAACACTACTTACTTCCGTGTTTCCGTTCAAGAGAAGCAGCATGCGCGAGTCAGTGTTTATGTAGGCTTAAATTCTGTTATTGAAAGTGTGTTGTGTTTACAGTGAAGCACTGTGTGCACTTTACATTATTATTTTTTTGCTTAATACAAGAAATTAATGGATGCCAACATTTTTGCCAAAATGGTATTTTATTTTCCATTGTTTAGGCAGCTTCAGCATCATACTGTGAGATTCTGTTCAATTTTTTTTTCTTCTATGACTGGGCTGCCAACTCTCACGCAATGAGCGTGAGACACACGCATTTGATTGTCTTCACACGCCATACCTCCGATTTCTCACGCTAGAAAAAAATCTAGTTTATCTATCTAATCTAGGCTACCCATTGCGTCGCGCCAACCACTTGCGATCGATCAATTACGCCTTTCGCACGGCTAAACAGGCAGAGAGGTGTTCCCTTCTGTACACACTCCCCTATGGTAGGTGGCGAATCTAATGATGCACTCGCCGGAAGTTGGATAATTGCCTACCGTCAATTTAGAGGAAGAGGAGAGAGAAGAAGGTATCTGAGTTGAAGACGGGTGTCTCAGACAGGTTTGTGCATATGCACGCCAATGTGTGGTGTTACTGGCGTAATTATGAACTTATATAAAATTTCTGAATCGTTTTAGCCTATAAGTGTTGTGAGAATATTTAATGCCATATCGAGAGCTGTGTACTAGGCATGCTAAATCATTATAGGCCTACTGCCGTGCCACAGCCTCTATCTTCCCCAACAAGCAGCACGGGAGAGCACCTCCTCAGCACACGTTTATTAAGGCGCATTTTTAGTTTGTTTACTGTATGTTGTCATACTTTATGACTTTATTTGAAGCCATACTGGAAATGTTGTAAAATAAAGCAAGAAAGAGATAATATTACAAATGCAAGAAGAGCCATTAGCCAACATACCTATTGTTTATTTACTGGGTATTTATTTTTAATTATTTATGATGTATGTAATTGCTCAGTTAAAGTAAATAAAGCATGGTCACCTGTAATATCAAAGAACTTGAACTTGTGAATAATTAAAAAAAAAAGACAGAGAACAATATACTGAGGAGACAGGGTTTCAAAGAGGGCAAGACAGGCAGAGAATATTTGTCAGATAACAGGCCCTGACGAATGCTCTATTACTAATAAGAAACATAGATAAGAAATAAATTAATAAGAAATATATTAATATAGCTTATTTAAGTATGACCAAAATTTTTAAGCCCAACTTTGTGTGCACATTCCCACCTATGGCCAAGGTTCAGCTTTTTGTGTTTCAATACTGTTCAAACTTAATCATTTTAATGTTTCTTGTAGCACATGCACATTTTGCTTACTGTTTAAGCATTTTATTTGTTCTTTTGCTGTTGATATTTTTCCCCATGCCAATCTTCTGCTGAACCCAGTGGTGGGGAAAGCCCTTAAATGCATAATGAATAGTCAGTGAGGGTCAATCTTATTTTTTGCAACAGTTATTAAAAACTTAACATTTAGTTTCAATTCAGAAGGTGTTTAGGCTTAGCTGATGAAATATTTTCAAACATGAACTTGCCTTTAAATCTGAAACACAGGTCTATAGGGCTACAGGAACATTGGCAGTCATCTGTAATTTTCTAGTGTGGGGGCTTTTAAGCAAAAACGTGGTGCTTTTGTTGGCCACAAGCTGAAGGCCTGGCAAGTCAGGGTGTGTAAGAATGTAGGTATGGCACAGCAGGCCACTCCAAAAATCCACCAGAATGCAGGAACATCTACTAAATCCAAAATCTCAACACCCCCCCCCCCCCCCCCCCCCCCCCCCCCATTGTCCATCTCCAGCTGGACAACCCACAAACAAAACACCAGAATGCAGGGGGATAAGTGAATATCAAACTGAATACAAAATTCCCACTTACTGCATGGTGTGCAGAAAAATTTTGCTGTCAACCCCACCCCCCAAAAAAAAATCTCACTCCAAGGAATTTCGAAAAGTTGGCAGCCCTGTCTATGAAGCCTGAGCCATTTATTTTATTAGTTTATAATTATTGTTTAATTTAGTCTTTAGGAGAGACTGCCTGCACACAGTACTAGTATTTAATAGGTTTTTTTTCTTACATGAAAGCTGAGGCATTTATATTATATTTTAAGGTAACTTCATGTTGTGCTGTGAAGTTCTCTGCACTTTAACTTTTGAACCAACAGGTGCATTTGGATAAGTAAAGCCTATTTTTCTGCATTTTTGTAGTCCTGGTAATCTTTTATATTGGTAAAGTTGTTTATAGGACCATTTCTCAGTGTCTTTTGTTTTTTTAATCAATAGTTTTTCAGTAATAACTTAATATTTAACATATCACTCAATTTTAATCACAAAAAGAGAAAATCGCAACTTTCACTTCCTCCCGCAATGTAATCGCAACAAAAACCTAAATAATACCACAACTTTCATCGCAATTTTTTGGAAAACCCCCCCCGCAACATCAGACATTTTAGCCTGCAACAATCACAAAAAGGCCCGCGAAATCCTGGGGGGACTGGTATTACTTGACTTCATGGTCTCAATGTCGAAAATCTTGCACAAATATGCAACTTCCAACATAATTATCTGGATATTCAACAGATTTCAGCATTGGATGAATTTGTTTTGACTGCCGCCATATTGAATATACGTCGGACCCGTTCGGGTATTTACGCCGCCCCGTTTGTAGCGTCCCAAGCGAGTGAAACCTGATCCAAGTCTTTCGCTAGGTGGCGTCTTACGGTCTATGTACAAATATTTGAAAGAGACAAGAAAACATGGATAAGAAAAAAAGAAAAATACATCTATTTTGTCATTCTTCGGCAGAAAGTACATTCACCTGAAAAAACTGATACCCCTGATACCCAAGGTAATTAGTCATACTAGATTTACAACAAATACTACTACTGCAACATCAACTACTACAACAGCAACCACTACTACTACTACCACTGGTGACTACTACTACTATAGACCTACACCAAACTGAAAACAAGTTAATAAAATAAATTATAATTTACAAGGAGGAGATAATATAGATGTGGTATATAGTGGCCTGTGGTTGAATTCCAAAATATTGCCACTGATTAAACAGTATCTCAATATATTTGGTTGAAGCATTGATTTTTGTCATCTACATTGCTTCATATGGCTTCTAATACAAAAAAAAAACAGAATTGAGAAGAAAAAAACAGCCCCTGGGCTGCCCCAGCTGTTCATTGGGCTCGCTTTGCTCACTAGGTTCGCTTCAACTGAAGGATAATCACTGGGCCCCCCATTGTAGAAACGTGCCCCTTTTTTTTCCCAGGAGGGGCCCTGTGGGCCCCTTGACCTGCAAAACAATCTGAGTCTCTGATGTAAAAAGCTCTGAGCTGTTGGGTATGGACTGCACAAGGCCTCTGAAGCTGTGCCGTGGTATGTGGCACCATTATATTAATGGCATTTAGCAGACGCTCTTATCCAGACATACCCAGCATACCCATACCCAGCATACAACATACCCAAATCAAGTTTCAAATCAAGTTTATTTGTACAGCGCTTTTAACAATAAACATTGTCGCAAAGCAGCTTTACAGAATTTGAACGACTTAAAACATGAGCTAATTTTATCCCTAATCTATCCCCAATGAGCAAGCCTGTGGCGACGGTGGCAAGGAAAAACTCCCTCAGACGACATGAGGAAGAAACCTCGAGAGGAACCAGACTCAAAAGGGAACCCATCCTCATTTGGGCAACAACAGACAGCCTGACTATAATATTAACAGTTTTAACAGGTATAACCCTCAACTGTCCTCATGGGGCCGTCCTTCACAGGAGTGGGGCGATAAAACTCCGACCAGACACAGGGCACCAGGATGGATCAAGCAGGTCCGAGGGGCAGAAGAGGCCAGCATCTCAATCCCAGGATCAATATGTAACTCAGAGGGACAGATGGGGGGGCGGGGGGGAGAGAAAGAAAACACGTTGTTAGGTATGCCCTAAAAATGACAAGTATTAAATCTGTGTGGTAGGCTCGCAGAGACGAGAGTCTTTACATCAGGCATGACGCACAGTGGCATGTTAATATGGTAAAAAATATATCATGACCTGCTCTGGCTGGATGCTTGATTGGGTGATGGGAGCACACTCCTCAGCAATGATGAGATGCAGATGGGACCGTTAGGCCTGGCCAAGACAATTCAGTTACATTTAACCGGGTCTGGGACATGCGACAGAATGTCTGACGGCCGATTCCCTGCAGGCTACGATAGCCAGTCGAGGTCCCCACCGTCTCCACCAAAAGATTTCCTGTTGACTCCATGTAACTCAGAGGGACAGATTTGGGGTGGGGGGGGGGGGGGGGGGGAGAAAGAAAACACAGGTGGTTAGGTATGCCCAATGTCACCTGAATAAGTAGGAACAGTATACATATTGCACCGAGTACAAGCAGGGACTCCGGCAACTAACTATGACAGCATAACTAAAAGGAGAGAGCCAGAAGGTAACACAGGCATGAGGGAGCCCCGGGACATAAAGCAGCCAGCCACTGCACCGTCAACAAACTCGAGTGAGCAAGCGAGTGGGGACTGACAGCATCCATACATCCCAGTTTACCAAAACACTCTATGTCTGAGGACCCTCCAGATCTACTCCTTTACCTCAAACACCATTAACAAAAGGCTTGACTAAACAGATATGTTTTCAGCCTAGACTTAAATGCTGAGACTGTGTCTGATTCCCGAACATTACTTGGAAGGCTGTTCCATAACAGTGGGGCTTTGTAAGAAAAGGCTCTGCCCCCTGATGTAGCCTTCACTATACGAGGTACCAGCAGATAGCCTGCACCTTTTGATCTAAGTAGGCGTGGCGGGTCATAGAGGAGCAGAAGTTCACTCAGGTACTGTGGTGCGAGACCATTTAGTGCTTTAAAGGTCAATAGTAGTATTTTATAATCAATACGAAATTTGATTGGGAGCCAATGCAGTGTGGATAAGACAGGCGTGATGTGGTCATATTTTCTAGTTCTAGTAAGGACTCTTGCTGCGGCATTTTGAACTAACTGGAGCTTGTTTATGCACTTATTGGAACATCCAGACAGTAAGGCATTACAATAATCCAACCTGGAGGTAACGAAAGCATGGACTAGTTTTTCTGCATCATGCAATGACATTAAATTTCTTATCTTTGCAATATTTCTGAGATGAAAGAAAGCTATCCGGGTGATGTTATCAATGTGAGTTTCGAATGAAAGACTGGGGTCAATAATCACTCCAAGGTCTTTTACTGCTGCACGTGAAGAAACAGAAAGGCCATCCAGAGTTACTGTGTAATCAGAAAACTTACTTCTAGCTGTATGTGGTCCTAGCACAAGTACTTCAGTCTTGTCAGAGTTAAGCAGAAGGAAATTTATAAGCATCCTAGTGTCTAATGTCCTTAACACATTCCTCAATTTTATTAAGCTGGTGTCTCTCATCAGGTTTTGCAGAAACATACAACTGTGTGTCATCAGCATAACAGTGGAAACTAATACAATGTTTACGAATAATATCGCCCAGAGGTAACATATATAGAGAAAAAAGCAGTGGACCCAAGACAGAACCTTGTGGAACACCAAACTTTACCTCGGTACGTCTAGAAATATCACCATTTATATCGACATACTGATAACGATCAGTTAGATAAGACCTGAGCCAGGAGAGGGCCATTCCTTAACTCCCACAACATTTTCTAGTCTATCCAGGAGAATGGAATGATCAATGGTATCAAATGCTGCACTAAGGTCAAGCAACACAAGTAGCGAGACACAGCCCTGATCAGACGCCAACAGTAGGTCGTTTACTACTTTAACCAGTGCTGTCTCTGTGCTATGATGAGGTCTAAATCCTGACTGATACATTTCATGGATGTTATTCCTATGTAAATATGAGCATAACTGCTGTGCCACAGCTTTTTCAAGGATCTTGGAGATAAAGGGGAGGTTTGATATTGGCCGATAATTGGACAGCTGACAGGGATCAAGGTCAGGTTTTTTAATCAGGGGTTTGATAACTGCTAGTTTAAAGGATTTGGGTACATAGCCAATCGTAAGAGAAGAATTTATTATTTTTAGAAGCGGTTCAATTACTCCAGGCATTATCTGTTTGAATAGACGTGTCGGTAAGGGATCTAGTACACAAGTTGAGGCTTTTGATGTAGAGATTAATGAGAGTAATTCAGTTTCTTTTAGGGGAGTAAAACATTCTAACTGATGATCTGATACAGTTATATTGTTAACTACAAGGTCACTTTCATTGTCTAACCTTAAATTAGTAGTTTGAATTTTTTGTCGGATATTCTCAATTTTGTCATTAAAAAAATTAATGAAGTCGTTGCTACTACATACTGCAGGTGTGCATGTGTTGATAGTGGACTTATTCCTGGTTAATTCTGCTACAGTATTAAATAGGAATCTAGGATTATTTTTGTTATCTTCTATTAGGGAGGAGAGATATGTTGATCTCGCAGCACTAAGAGCTTTTTTATACTTCAGGAAGCTCTCCTTCCACGCCAATTTGAACACTACCAATTTTGTTTGACGCCATTTACGTTCCAATTTTCGAGTGGTCTGTTTTAATGTGCGAGTGTCATCATTATACCAGGGTGCTAATTTTTTGTCTCTGACCATTTTCCTTTTTAGAGGAGCTACATTATCTAAAGTATGGCGGAATGTTGACTCTAAGCATTCAGTTGCCTGATCGAGTTCTGCAGGGGCTGACAGTGACCCAATCAAAGTTGACAGCTCTGGGAGATCATTTATAAAGCTCTGTGCAGTAGTTGACGTGAAAGTACGTTTAATACAGTAGCGTGGTGAGGTGCATATATTATTACTCAGACATATTTTGAATGAGATGAGACAATGATCTGAGATAACATCAGACTGTGGAAGTATGACTATATTGTCTACGTTTAATCTGAATGTTAGTATTAGATCAAGGGTGTGACCACCATTATGGGTCGGTCCTATGACATTCTGCTTAATCCCGACTGAATCTAAGATGGACACAAACGCTGTTTTTAAAGGGTCTTCTGGGTTATCAAAGTGAATATTAAAATCTCCGACAACTAAAGCTTTGTCTAAGGAAATAACCAGATCTGAGATAAAATCTGCAAATTCAGAAAGAAACTCAGAATATGGCCCCGGGGGCCTGTAAATAATAAGCAATGGAATTAACTGGGTAGACTTATTTTTCGAGGCTACATACATTATATGAGTATGAAGAACTTCAAATGTATTAAATTTATAACCAGATTTGTGTGTTACACCTAGATAATCGTTATAAATAACCGCGACGCCTCCTCCTCTGCCAGTTAGACGAGGCTGGTGTATATAACTGTATCCAGGAGGACTCGCTTCATTTAATGCTATATATTCATTTGGCTTAATCCATGTTTCTGTTAAACACAGTACATTAAACTCCTGATCAGTAATGAGTTCATTAACCATTAGCGCTTTAGATGTAAGAGATCTAATATTTAATAGCCCCACCTTTAGATCAAAGGTGCTGGCAGCAGCTGTACAGTCAGTCTGATCTAATTTTATATTGATTAGGTTACTGGAACAAACTCTCTGAAAATTTCTACCTTTTTGTTGAGCTCGGGGAACAGACACAGTCTCGATGTAGTGGACCCTGAGTGACGACTCTGTGCAGCTAGCAGACAGTCGGTTTAGCCTGTTCGTCTGCTCCCTGGCCTTGGCTCTGGATTGTCAGAAATTAACTAGGCCTGTTCTGAGACTATGACCTATGCTGCAGGAAATGAGAGCAGCACCTTCCCGAGTGGGATGGATACCGTCCCGCCCTAACAGGCCAGCAGTGCCCTCAAAATTAGCCCAATTATCTATAAAGCCCACACTGTTTTCAGAGCACCACCTGGACAGCCAGCAGTTCAGCGACCATAACCTGCTGTAAGCTACATCGCCACGCCTGGGGAACAGTTGGGGGTTCCTGCTGGTGCAGGGAATTGAACCAGTGACCTTTTGGTCCCAGAGCTGCTTCTCTAACCATTAGGCCATAGCACCAAGCAGCAGAGCCTTTAAGTCCTCCAAGTTGTGAAGTGGGGCCTCCATGGATCTGACTTGTTTGTCTAACAGAGGTTGTCTGTCTGGGGGGGAGGAGGGGTAACAGGAGGACAGAGGATGGGAAGGAGCAGTAGCCTAGCCTAACAATAAGCAATACCGGACAATGTGTAATATGAAGTGCAATATCTCTCCTGCTGCCCCCCTTTTCCCTTTCCCCCCCTCCTCTCTCTCCCCCTTCCTCTCTTCCCCATATCTTATTCTTTTTATATTTGTATATGTAAATACTTAATTTATTTTAATTTATCTAGAAGTTTTTTCTCTATTTCTTTTTTCTGTTTATCTTTAATGATGCTGCTGGAATCTTAATTTCCCTGAGGGAACCCTCCCAAAGGGATCAATATTTTATCTTATCTAATCTAATCTAACACATCCCACAGATGCTTGATCAGATTGAGATATGGGGAATTTTGAGGCCAAGTCATTATCTTGAACTTTGTCACATTTCTCAAACCATTCCTGAGCAATTTTTGCAGTGTGGCAAGATGCATTATTCTGCTGAAAGAGACCACTGCCCTTAGTGTTGCAATGAAGGGGTGTACTTTTGTCTGTAATAGTGTTTAGGTAGTTTGTGGTATGTTTCAAAGTAACAACCACATGAATACCATGACCAGAGGTTTCCCAGCAGAATATTACCCAGAGCATCACATTGCCTCCACCAGCTTGCCTTCTTCCCACAGTGCATCCTAGTGCCATCTCCTCCCAGGTAAGCGATGCAAAAGAAAACATGATTTACATCATGTGCTTTACATGATTTGTTAGACCAGGCCACCACCTTCCATTGCTCCATGATCCAGTTCTAATGCTCATGTGCCCATTGTAGACACTATCGGTGGTGGACACGAGTCAACATGGGTACTCTGACTGGTCTGTGGCTAGGCAGCCCTATATGCAGCAAGCTGCAATGCACTGTGTTTTGGCACCTTTCTGTTATAGCCAGAATGAAATTTTTCAGCATTTTGTGCGACAATATGTAGGATCAGTCCAGACTTAAAAACTAACATTAATCATTTTTATTAGGTTTATTTCAAGTTCCTGTGAATGACCTGTTTACTATAAAAATGATAACATGTTTCTGAAAATCCAGAAAGGCCATGAGTGGTGGGGGTTTTCCCCCTCCTTTTATGATCTCAAGATAACAAAAGTTCTTTTCATACTAGCGGGAAATACATTGACCCTTTTAATATGAACTGTGTACCCTCTTGAGTACTGACTGGCATTCAGTATATCACTTCTGGCCTGAAGATGGCCTATGGTACTTTAGCATTTGACATACGTCCATTTGGTGGCAGTTTGTGTAGGAGTAGCTGCTCCACAGCCTCAACCCACCTGGAAAGGCCCTATTCCAGAGGATGGAAGAGACAGATTATGAGTAGCAGCAGGGCTCTACGTTGACTTTGAGACATGGTTGCCCATTCGGGCAACCATTTGTAGAAATCTGGTTGCCCGAACTCAGAACATGGTTGCCCAAATATTACATACTTTTTTCCTTTGAATATGCCACAAACACATATGCTTACAACACAATGTTCACTCGCATGCTCTATTAATGCCTCTTAAAAGCTTATTTTGTTGATTTTCTTATCCTTCTTTGTGTTCCCTTGGTTTCTGGGTTCAATTATATCGTGTCTAACCACTTTTTGTGTAAACCACCATGAATGTGCATTGTGTTCTTCTTTTGTGTGCTCATAATTCTATAATTCCACAATTACAATTTGCTCTCTGGTGATGGTACCATTAAGTTTTCATTTCTACGCCATTTGAACAAAAGAATTGGTTTCAAATTTGCACATTCATGCCTGTCCCAAGTCATTAAAGGTGAGGGCACAAAAAGTCTGATGAAAATAGTACCATCATCATCATCACCAACACCCATCATCATCATCATCGTCATCATTTTATTTCTTATTCTATTTTTAGTATTTTATTTTAGTTGGTTTTAATTAATTAATTAATTTATTTATTTATTTATTTATTAATTTATTTATTTATTTATTTATTTTTTGTTGTTGTACCTGGTATGTGTAACTGACTGCCAGTGTTTCTTTAAGGAATCCTTCCTAAATGTGGAACAGCCTTTCACTAGGGATGAGCCGCTATCAGCCAGGGCAGGGTACTTCAGGCATATGGAGCAAATCAGTTTCCCTTGGTCAGCAGTGTCATTATTATTATTCCTATCAGCATGATCAGTATCAGTTGAATGGCTGGTACTAGCTCTGGGCTCATCTGATTCAACATCCAAATTGGGATCATCTTTGGAGAGTTTGCTGGGTGGCCCAGGTTCATTCTCAGGTTTGACCAACTTCAATCCAGGAAACTCTGAATACCAGCTGGGAATAACAGTTCTTTGCCTTTTCACCTCATACAGTTTCTTTGAATCCACTGATGAGCTTGATTTGAGTTTTCTTTTTCTTCTCTTCCTTGTCTTTGTTTATTTTAAAACCAAATTTCTCCAAACCAGACATAATGCTAAAGTTTGTGACTTTAATGTTTATTTTAATTTTTTATTTATTATTCAACCTTCTCAGACGCTGTCTGTATCAACAAGCATTGACACTAGCGCCCCGTGTGAGTAATGCGGTAATTAGTCATGTAGTGAAGGACATACCAATAGAACACTGAATATGCACTACGCAATAATTATTAGCAGTGGGAAACTGCATTGCGAGCCCACGATGTGCAAATGTGAATTCCGCTAGTTGTTGAACATCCCGTAATGATAACATGGACGCGGTCTTTCCGAGTCAAACAATCACAAATCGTGATGGAATTTCCTCATAATATGAATGAATAAACATCGTTTTTCACGTAAGTTGACATATTTGGGTAGTTGCCCGATCGGGCAAGCATTTGTGAGAGTCTGGTTGTCCGAATCTATTGAATGGTTGCCCCGGGCAATCGGGCTAGTGTTAATGTCGAGCCCTGAGCAGCAGCACACAGAGGGACCTCTTGGCTCTGATGGTCGCCTTTCCTACAGGCACTTGTTGAATGGGATGCAGAATATCACAGGCTGCATCACCTTCTGTCTGTGAAATCCTGGAGTTTGCAGAGTTTTAAGGTGGTTCTGTATGGTTGATCACCTTGCACCAACCTGCATTTTATTCTTCCTAGCATCCAAGCAGCCTAAGAGCAAAACCTTCAAATGAGGGGCAAGATTCTGGGTATATATATTGGGGAGGAACCAAGGAACCGATCATGTAACGTGTAGCATGATAGAAGGGAAGAAGATGGCTGTCGCCATACTGCTGCAACGACTGAGGGAGTTGGACCCTTATAGGCAGATGGTTGATAGAAGCTGAGGAGCAGCACGAAGCGATATTGTTCTTCAGCCGAAAGACAGATGCAGAATGCTGCAGACACGCTGGTTTTATACCCACTCCTGGCTTGCGTCACATGCAAGTCATGAGTGATTGTCATGTGCGTCACACATGCCTCACAAGTGCAGCCCGTACTCCTACACAGCAAAATCCCCAGTGTTGAATTAACACCCAGAGTGTTGATTTAACACTCAACTGTGTTTATATAGGTCCAATTGGACACAAATTAACTCTGAAAGTGTTAATTCAGCACTGAGGAATTTGCTGTGTAGTGCAGGAAACTGGTAAAATGCAAGTCTCACACACTCCACACTCACTGAACACGCACTGATCATGTGCGTCAGACATATGCTTTCCACAGGCTAACGGTGCAATTTTTCCCACACCTCAAGGAAGTCAGGCATGCAACCTGTACTTGACAAGTACTTTGCCCGTACTCCTCCCCCAAACGACCCTGCGGCACGGCTGCGAGCTACCAAACCCTGTGACCCGTGTGTGTCCAAGACACTTACGGCGGGTTGTGAGTGTGACATTAACCTCTTCTCTCTGCTGTGCCCCTCAACTGGCCCTGTTGCTTGCTGAATTATTAAGATTAGCACCTCTCCTACTTGGTATATAATCTTAATCACACTTCTAAAATACTTGCAGTATCAAAATTTGCTCTGGCCTTCTCCATATACCATGATATAATCTGCTTCGCCCATCCAGATGACAGGAACTTGCTGACTGACTAGCCATAGTATTAGATCTAAATGGTTGCTTGAATGGGACCAACTTCTATAAATGCCAAAGTTTATTATTATCCCTTTCTACTGACTGTCTGTCTGCAACAGTGGAACAATTCAACATACTGGCTCTAGAACTGATCTGCTGCATATTTGCAGGTTGTACTGGAGACGAGGCATTACAGGGTATTACAGGGCAGGGTGATGCAATCAGTTCACATCACATTTTTTGTTATAAAAATTTATATTTTTAAATTATTTTTATTTTTAGATATCATAAGGTCTCTCTGCAGAGACACTGTTTTGCCAGTAAAATGTGTCCAAGGTCATAATGTGTCAAAGTGTCAAATATTTCAAGTTCATAAAAAGAACCAGTAAGAGATTGACTTTTTTTGTTTTTGTTCGACTTATTCTTGGCTTCACAGTGGGGTAGGTGAAGACACTCTGGATAGGCTTCTCCCATCTGTCAACACAGGTCTTTCACCACGCAAACGAACCACCAGCCAGTGCAAATCAGAACCCCCCTTGCTGCGCACGAGCAAGAGAACCATCTACACAGCAGGGCGTCCACCCTGGTACAACGAACACGGCACCCAGTCCAAAGAAGCATTTGTCATTGGTGAGTAGATTAACATTGGTTGTCTACTGTGTTTAAATGCATACAGCTTTATTAGATTTGGCTGAACCAGATTTATAAATAAATAAAAAAAATTGTGAATGCAAAATTACTAAATAGAGAGTGCTAGTGTCTAAGCCTCTCTCAGCAGACCCTCTCTCAAAACGTAGTTTATATATATTTTTATTAAAGGTCTTTATTCTCCTAATTACTCTGAAATTCCAATCTGATTATCTGAAGAACATTGTTTAAAAATTTTCTTTTAACACATTCAGGAATTCATTTTTCCTCAAAATTGTTTGAGAGGCCAAAAACGAAGGGCGCACTGTACAGCATTCGTAAGGTCGAATTTGATACTCCAATTTCACATGGATCTACCCACAGGTCTTTGCGGTGGAAGTGCTTCTGGTAAAACAACAGTAGCCCGGAAGATAATTGAAGCTTTGGATGTGCCTTGGGTTGTGCTGCTTTCAATGGACTCCTTTTACAAAGTGAGATATGATCTGTTATGGCTCTCTGTTCTTTGAAAGCATCAATTGTTGCATGCATACATATTGTAGTGTGTATTGTTGCCTAACATTTTATCCATAATTGTAGAGAAACATGAACCTATAGCTAAAAACATCCATAGCTACTACATACATTAATATATTAGGGGTGTAACAGTATAGTGCATTGTATCGTTCAATATGAGGCTCTCAAATTAGTTCCTCTGCATACAGAATGGTAACTGAAAGAGACTATAATAAAGTAAGAAATTCATCATAAAATACTGCTTATATTATGCGAGTTGTAATCAACATTTAAACTTAATCAAACGCACACACTTGGCTGTGGGGAGTTGTGCACATTCATGTCACAAGAGCATTAATGTGGTCTACAACTGATATCAAGTGAGAAGGCCTGGTGTGCAGCCAACATTCCAATTCATCCCAAAGGTTTTCAGTGGGGTTGAGGTCAGGGCTTGGGCCACTCAAGTTCTTCCACATCAACCTTGAGGTTACTGGGGTGTCAAACAGGGTGATTGGGAGGGTGTGGCAAAGCTCCTCCTGAAGTCTACAGTCATCTCCACTGTCTTTAGAGCATTGAGATCCAAGGTGTTCTGCCTGCACCAAGACACCAGATGGTCAATCTCCCACCTGCAGACAGTTGCAACTGTTGGTGTTCGGGGAGAAGAGTAGAGGAAAAAGGATGCAGCCCCGGGGGGGGCACCGATGGTCCGGGAGTCAGAGACGTGTTTCCCCAGCTTCACATGCACCTGCAGGTGGAGTCAGGCCTATTCAGCTGGGAGAGCTTGTCCTGCAGAAGAACCGGGATGATAGTGTTGAAGGCGGAGCTGAAATCCACAAACAGGATCCTCGCATAGGTTCCTGGGGAGTCCAAGTGTTGGAGGATGAAATAAAGAGCCGCATAGTCTGCAGATCTGTTGGCTCTGTAGGCGAACTGCATGGGGCCCAGATGTGGGTCAGTGATGGCTTTAAGGTGGTAAAGCACAAGGCCCTCAAAAGATTTCATAACCACAGAAGTTAGGGCAATGGGTCTGTAGTCATTTAATCCTGTGAGCCTTGATTTTTGGGGGGATGGGGATAATGGTGGAGACCTTGAAGCAGGCTGGTACATGGCATGTCTCCAGTGAGGTGTTGAAGATGTTTGTGAACACCGGAGAAAGTTGATCAGCACAATGCTTCAGGGTGAACGGTGAGACGAAGTCGGGACCTGCTGCTTTGTGGGTGTTCAGCTTCTTAAAGCGCTTGTTAACGTTCCTCTCCAGGATGGAAAGAGTTGTAGTGAGGGTTGGGCCTCCAAGGTGTGAGGTTGAAGTGGGGGTGGTGGGCAGGAGCTTGTGTGTAGCGTCACAGGCAATAATATCAGGACAGTCACTGCCATAGTCTTTCAAAGTGACAGTAGAACTCATTCAGTTGCTTGGCCAGGCACAAGTTGTTAACAGTGTGTGTGGGGGGGGGGGGGGGGGGGGGGGGGGTATAGGTTTGTAGCTTGTGACCTATCTGAGCCCTTTCCAGACAGATGCAGAGTTGTTGGCTAAGAACTGGTACAGGGGCTTTTCACTGACATCACAGATTTTTGTTTATCATGCAGTGTCCGCCATATTGCCAGGCAAACAAGAAACAGCCGCAGCAGTTAAAGGTGCACTATGTAGGATTTAGTGGTATATAGTGGTGAGGTTGCAGATTACAACTGAATAGTCCACTGTTTCCAAGCATGTATTAGATTGTACAGTGGCCATCACATACAATGTTTCTATCTGCAGATCTCAGCAGTTTTACCTCAGATTTACCTCAAGTTTATCCCAGCAGCAGCACATGCAACGCATGGCCATGTTTGTAGATATCCTGCTCCCTATGTACATATGAAGGGCTCGTTCTAAGTTTACAAAAATACAATGATTCGTAGTTACAGGTGATTACACAAACATATGATGAATACTATATTATATTTCTGCTAATAGGGCGGCATGGTGGTGTAGTGGTTAGCACTGTCGCCTCACAGCAAGAAGGTCCTGGGTTCCATATAATTTACCAGATCCATATAATTTACCCACAAATGCATTTATTTTTTAATTATTCTGCCCACTGCGCTCTCTCTCTGTCTCTCTCCCTCCCTCCCTGTGTGTATGTGTGTTTGAGCGTGAGCATGCTCACTGCTTCAGATGGGTTAATTGCAGAGGAGGAATTTCACTGTGCTTAAGTGTATATGTGACAAAAATAAAGGCGGCTTCTTAATTTACCTGCAAATGTATTTATTCTACTTGAAAAATATATGGCAACCCAGCGACTGGATTTGGGATACTGCAACATCCTGAACTATTTAGTATTTGGGACTTCTAAATACACTGGAGAGATGCTAATGGAATACAAAAGTACAGATGCCTACCAATATTTTGAGGCAGGTTTCGTGCATGCCGGAATGTTATAGGAAATTCCTGATGAATAAAAATACCTTATTATGATAAAGGTAAGCTCAAACATGGACTTCTAATAGTAATAAACAAGCCAGGGCCTAGAGCTAGCGTATTTTATGGTGTTTAGTCTAGTCTACATTGTCATTACATAACAAACATACTGCTAGTCTAACCAAGCAATAGGTCTAATAAAATAAATCGCGCCACAAGCCCACATTCGGATATATGTTTTAATGTTGCACAGAGCTTTCATATTAACCTGATATAAAATGTTCTCCACACATACTGGAATGTTTTGTTGGCATCCAGTTTTACCGTTTAAGCCTAGGTCACAACCGGACGTACGATTTTTTGGCCGTGCGATTTTTGGCGTTTCCCAAATTGCTGCGTTTTTTTTTGTTCATGGAGAAAGACACACGTTGGCCGTAAGTTTGTCTTGCAACCTGAAAAAAACGTAGGCGCCCGTAGAGTTTGTTTGACATGACAAAGAACCTCTGCGGCCAGTCTACGGCTCGAAAATCAGCACGTCACACGCGCGCCCTCCTTGCGTTTTTTGCACGTAAACCGGCCGTAGGAGCACGTATGGCCGGTTGTGACCTAGGCTTTAACTGTAGCTCGCCATTTTTCTTGTCTTTCTGGGTTCACTGGGAAGCGATTTTAAAAATTAAACCAGGCTTATCTCCACGTCTCTTATTACATCCAAAAGCACTACAGGTCTCTGTCATTGTTCTTTTTAGATGTAACTTCTATAAGATTATCTATAGATGTTTACTGAATTGGACTTACAATCACTCGTGTACACTTGTGCCGGTCGTTGTCAAACACAAAGCCTGCCTGAAAACATGGCCGGATAAATCCACAATTATGATGACGTCATCTGAAAGGCCCCTATAGGAGACTCTCAGAGTACAGTAGTGTATGTTTATCACCGCCTTGCTAAACCTGTCTTTTTGACTTTTTAAACCTGTCCCTGTCCCCAGATGGTGCCAAGATGGGTAGCCTTCTAGTAATTTGAGTATTCAGTTATTCAGCTAGGGAGAAGTAAGCCCGCAAAGTCAGCCCCTCACTGAGCAGGGTTTACATTTTAGTCTGTGATTGCACATACATAGTCTGTTCAATTCAATTCAGTTTATTTTTATTTATGTAATGCTTTTAACAATGGACATTTGTCAAAAAGCAGCTTTGCAGAAATGCCATTAAATTCTGGATATAAGTGTACAGTTTATATCCGTTCAACACATGTCTAAGGTTGTCCTCGTTAAAATGTTACTCCACCATGTCTCTGCGCTGCTTTGTACTCTGTTATACCATCTGACTTGAGCCCTGCATTGTTTGAGGCAGTTAGTTTATTGCCTCTAATAAAGTGGTGAGTAAGCATATATTTTGTACTGCATGTGTCTAATTAGAGTAACAGAAACTTTAGGCCTTTACCAGTTAATTTCTTAAGTCACTCATACACGTACATGTTTCTTATTTTATCATTTTAACTACTTAAAATGAGCTTACTTACTGACTGTAGTATGACTGACTCACTGACTGGTTGTCATTTAGCATGAACTCTTGTCATGGTATTTGATTATTTTTGTTGTGTTATGATCCTACTGTGTTGTGATCTGATTTAGGTCCTTTCAGATGAAGAACAGTTGCTAGCTGCAAGCAATGACTATAATTTTGACCACCCAGATGCATTTGACTTCGAGCTGCTTGTCTACACACTCCGAAAACTTAAACAGGGCAAGAGTGTGAAGATCCCAGTGTATGACTTCACTACACATGGTCGTCAGAAAGAGTGGGTAAGTACATCATCCATACATGCACATTTCGCAATCAAACCTTCTCTTTCACAAACACAAACCATGCCAGTCCTGGAGATTTTTCTGTTTATCTCAGTAAATACCATGCTATCCATTATCATGTCTCTGACCCTGCCTGAAATTTACACTGTTATTCTAATTTGTCTTATATGATTAACACAGTAGCTGTCAGAAATTTACATACACGCACGTGAATGCCATTATGGATATGAATATCATGGCAATATTGGGATTTCATTGATTTCTTTGAACTGTTCTTTTTCTGTGGCAGAATGATTGTACAACATACATCTTTAATAATAACCCCATTTCCAGAAAAGTTGGGATACCGTATTGGCCCGAATATAAGACGACCCTGAATGTAAGACGACCCCCCCTTTTCCAAGTTCATCTTTGGGGAAAAAGTTTTTTGAAGACCAAATGTTCATTCATATAAAGCGTATTTATTTCAAAATTCTGTTTAAAATTAGAGGCTTTTGTTTTTCACATTTAAATAGAGGTCATTTCAGTCTCATTTCCGTGAACACTTTTCATAGAAGTAAAAAAAGAGGCTAAACTGCAGGCTACTAGACAAGCCAAATTAAAACATTTAAATTGCATTAATTCAACAAATTTGTCAGGTTTAGATTGAAAGTTCATAAACTTCAGAATGTCAATGCATTAACTTCCCATAGCTTACGGGTATATGGAATAAATTTGCAGAACAGTGCAAATGCTTTAAACAATGCATTAAACAATACATTAAGGTTTACAATAATAAACAACTGAAACAATGGAAAGGGTAGTTTGCTAAATTACAGTTACTCAGCACAGAGATCCTCAGCCTCACTTTGCTCACTCTCACTGTCCTCACTTTCACTTTCGTTTTTGGCGGCATTTTGTCTAGTCCGCGAATTTAAGACGACCCCCCTTTTTAAGAGCTATTTTTTACAACAAAAACACCGTCTTATATTCGAGCCAATACGGTATTTTCCAAAATGCAATAGAAACAAAATGTGATTTGTTAATTTACATGAACCTTTATTTAGCTGACAAAGGTACAAATAAAAGATTTTCAATAGTTTTATTGATCAACTTAATTGTATTTTGTAAATGTGAACAAAGTTAAATTTTGATGCCTATAACACACAAAAAAAGTTGGGATAGAGGCGAAATAAGACTGAAAAGTTTATAGGATATTCAGGTAACACCATTTTGGAAGATTCCACAATAAGCAGGTTCATTGGTAACAGGCTTGGGTATAAAAGAGCATGCACCAAAGGCTCAGTCTTTGCAAGCAAGGATGAGTCGTAACTGACTCCTTTGTACTAAAATTTGTGAGAAAATTGTTATTCAAAAAGAATATTTCTCAATGCAAGATTTTAGGTCTTTCAAAATCTACAGTACATAAAATTTTGAAAAGGTTCAGGGAATTTGGAGACATCTCGGTGCACAAAAGGCAAGGTTGGAAACCGATGTTGAATGTGCATAACCTTCAAGCCCTCAGGCGACACTGCCTGAGAAACCGTTATGCTAATGTGACAAATATAGCCACAAGGGCTCGGGAGTACTCTGGAACTTTTTTAAGTTTGTCACTTACTGTAACACAGTCTACTGCTGCATCCAGGAATGCAACTTAAAACTGTATTACGCAAGAAGGAAGCCATTCATCAATTCTATGCAGAAACACCGCCAATTTCTCTGGACCCGAACCCATCTCAGATAGACTGAATGACAGTGTGCTGTGGTCAGACAAGTACATGTTTCAGCTTGTTTTTGGGAAAACCGGACGGCGAGTTCTCAGTGCCAAAAGTGAAGACAGCCATCCAATTTGTTATCAGAGAAGGGTGCAAAAGCCAGCATCTGTGATGGTATGGGGGGCATCAGTGCCCATGGCATGGGTGTGAAGGTACCGTTGACATATTGGGGCATATATTGGGATTTTAGACAGGCATATTCATCAAGGCAAGGTCTGTTCCAGGGATGTCCATGTTAATTTGAGCAGGACAATGCCAGGCCTCATTTTGCATGTGCTACAACAGCATGGCTTCATAGACAGAGTGCGTGTGTTTGACTGGCTTGCTGCCAGTCCAGATCTGTCTCCTACTGAGAATGTATAGTGCATCTTGAAGAGGAGAATCAGACATCTGTGACCACGGACCAGCTGAAGTCTTGTTTCAAGCAAGAATGGACAAAAATTCCAATTGCAAAACTGCAACAATTAGTATCCTTACATCCCATATGATTGAAAATTATTGTTAAAAGTAAAGGTGATGTAATACAATGGTAATAATGCCTCTGTCCCAATTTTTTGAGTGTGTTGCAAACATCAAATTCTAACTTCGTTTATATTTACAAAATACAGTTAAGTTGGTCAGTAAAACTGTTGAAAATCTTTTCTTTGTACTTTTGTCAGTTAAATAAAGGTTCATGTGAGTTAGCAAATCACAGATTTTTGTTTTTATTGCATTTTGGAAAATATCCTAACTTTTCTGGAAATGGGGTTGGTAGAATAAAACCTAATATGCTGCATTATTGCACAAGTTTTGATTTATTTTGGCTTTCTGGAATCAACATCGGGTCAAAATGATACCTCAGGGATGAAAGTCTTCCAGAAATACCCGGAAATTTGACAAAACTCTTGAAAATCTCCGGTTTTCCGAATGGAGAAATGTATTTTTCTGCTTTTTCGCGTGGGCGGCACGGTGGTATAGTGGTTACGCTGTCGCCTCACAGCAAGAAGGTCCGGGTTCGAGCCCCGTGGCCGTCGAGGGCCTTTCTGTGCGGAGTTTGCATGTTCTCCCCGTGTCCGTGTGGGTTTCCTCCGGGTGCTCCGGTTTCCCCCACAGTCCAAAGACATGCAGGTTAGGTTAACTGGTGACTCTAAATTGAGCGTAGGTGTGAATGTGAGTGTGAATGGTTGTCTGTGTCTATGTGTCAGCCCTGTGATGACCTGGCGACTTGTCCAGGGTGTACCCCGCCTTTCGCCCGTAGTCAGCTGGGATAGGCTCCAGCTTGCCTGCGACCCTGTAGAAGGATAAAGCGGCTAGAGATAATGAGATGAGATGAACTAATGTAAACAATTGGCTTCAACTCGCATAAATATGAATTGGAAATTTTTAGTTCACTTTAGCTTCTGCAAACGCACAACTCTACTAAAAGATTGATAAACGAGGCTCAATGTCCCCAACATTGAAACCTGAAAGCTTTAGAAACTCTAACAGACCTTTA